>NW_027184988.1:0-47976 GCF_040668555.2 Bombus flavifrons
CGACGGTTAAACGGTTGTTTATTACATTCTGCACGTAAAAAGGTGTAAAAATAGCGCTTAAACGTCGAAATATCTCAAACGGGAAGGAAATGACGGTCAGTTTTCATCAAAATCGACGAAAACATCGAGATTTGCGAGTTGTTCCGCTTGTTTCGATGGTTAAACGGTTGTGCATTGCATTCTGCACGTAAAAAGGAGTGAAATGAGCGTTTAAACGTCGAAATATCTCAAGCGGGAAGGAAATGACGGTCAGTTTCCTTCAAAATCGACGAAATCATCGAGATTTGCGAGCTGTTCCGCTTGTTTCGACGGTTAAACTGTTGTTTATTACATTCTACACGTAAAAAGGAGTGAAATGAGCGTTTAAACGTCGAAATATCTCAAACGGGAAGGAAATGACGGTCAGTTTCCATCAAAATCGACGAAATCATCGAGATTTGCGAGCTGTTCCGCTTGTTTCGACGGTTAAACTGTTGTTTCTTACATTCTGCACGTAAAAAGGTGTAAAAATAGCACTTAAACGTCGAAATATCTCAAGCGGGAAGGAAATGACGGTCAGTTTCCATCAAAATCGACGAAATCGTCGAGATTTGCGAGCTGTTCCGCTTGTTTCGACGGTTAAACTGTTGTTTATTACATTCTACTCGTAAAAAGGAGTGAAATGAGCGCTTAAACGTCGAAATATCTCAAGCGGGAAGGAAATGACGGTCAGTTTTCATCAAAATCGACGAAATCATCGAGATTTGCGAGCTGTTCCGCTTGTTTCGACGGTTAAACTGTTGTTTATTACATTCTACACGTAAAAAGGAGTGAAATGAGCGTTTAAACGTCGAAATATCTCAAACGGGAAGGAAATGACGGTCAGTTTCCATCAAAATCGACGAAATCATCGAGATTTGCGAGCTGTTCCGCTTGTTTCGACGGTTAAACTGTTGTTTATTACATTCTACACGTAAAAAGGAGTGAAATGAGCGTTTAAACGTCGAAATATCTCAAACGGGAAGGAAATGACGGTCAGTTTCCATCAAAATCGACGAAATCGTCGAGATTTGCGAGCTGTTCCGCTTGTTAAGACGGTTAAACGGTTGTGCATTGCATTCTGCACGTAAAAAGGTGTAAAAATAGCACTTAAACGTCGAAATATCTCAAGCGGGAAGGAAATGACGGTCAATTTCCATCAAAATCGACGAAATCATTGAGATTTGCGAGCTGTTCCGCTTGTTTCGACGGTTAAACTGTTGTTTATTACATTCTACACGTAAAAAGGAGTGAAATGAGCGTTTAAACGTCGAAATATCTCAAACGGGAAGGAAATGACGGTCAGTTTCCATCAAAATCGACGAAATCATCGAGATTTGCGAGCTGTTCCGCTTGTTTCGACGGTTAAACTGTTGTTTATTACATTCTGCACGTAAAAAGGTGTAAAAATAGCACTTAAACGTCGAAATATCTCAAGCGGGAAGGAAATGACGGTCAGTTTTCATCAAAATCGACGAAAACATCGAGATTTGCGAGCTGTTCCGCTTGTTTCGACGGTTAAACTGTTGTTTATTACATTCTACACGTAAAAAGGAGTGAAATGAGCGTTTAAACGTCGAAATATCTCAAACGGGAAGGAAATGACGGTCAGTTTCCATCAAAATCGACGAAATCGTCGAGATTTGCGAGCTGTTCCGCTTGTTTCGACGGTTACACGGTTGTGCATTGCATTCTGCACGTAAAAAGGAGTGAAATGAGCGTTTAAACGTCGAAATATCTCAAGCGGGAAGGAAATGACGGTCAGTTTCCATCAATATCGACGAAATCATCGAGATTTGCGAGCTGTTCCGCTTGTTTCGACGGTTAAACTGTTGTTTATTACATTCTACACGTAAAAAGGAGTGAAATGAGCGTTTAAACGTCGAAATATCTCGAACGGGAAGGAAATGACGGTCAGTTTCCATCAAAATCGACGAAATCATCGAGATTTGCGAGCTGTTCCGCTTGTTTCGACGGTTAAACTGTTGTTTATTACATTCTGCACGTAAAAAGGTGTAAAAATAGCACTTAAACGTCGAAATATCTCAAGCGGGAAGGAAATGACGGTCAGTTTCCATCAAAATCGACGAAATCGTCGAGATTTGCGAGCTGTTCCGCTTGTTTCGACGGTTAAACTGTTGTTTATTACATTCTACTCGTAAAAAGGAGTGAAATGAGCGCTTAAACGTCGAAATATCTCAAGCGGGAAGGAAATGACGGTCAGTTTTCATCAAAATCGACGAAATCATCGAGATTTGCGAGCTGTTCCGCTTGTTTCGACGGTTAAACTGTTGTTTATTACATTCTACACGTAAAAAGGAGTGAAATGAGCGTTTAAACGTCGAAATATCTCAAACGGGAAGGAAATGACGGTCAGTTTCCATCAAAATCGACGAAATCATCGAGATTTGCGAGCTGTTCCGCTTGTTTCGACGGTTAAACTGCTGTTTATTACATTCTACACGTAAAAAGGAGTAAAATGAGCGTTTAAACGTCGAAATATCTCAAACGGGAAGGAAATGACGGTCAGTTTCCATCAAAATCGACGAAATCGTCGAGATTTGCGAGCTGTTCCGCTTGTTTCGACGGTTAAACGGTTGTGCATTGCATTCTGCACGTAAAAAGGTGTAAAAATAGCACTTAAACGTCGAAATATCTCAAGCGGGAAGGAAATGACGGTCAATTTCCATCAAAATCGACGAAATCATCGAGATTTGCGAGCTGTTCCGCTTGTTTCGACGGTTAAACGGTTGTGCATTGCATTCTGCACGTAAAAAGGAGTGAAATGAGCGTTTAAACGTCGAAATATCTCAAACGGGAAGAAAATGACGGTCAGTTTTCATCAAAATCGACGAAATCATCGAGATTTGCGAGTTGTTCCGCTTGTTTCGACGGTTAAACGTTTGTTTATTACATTCTGCACGTAAAAAGGTGTAAAAATAGCACTTAAACGTCGAAATATCTCAAGCGGGAAGGAAATGACGGTCAGTTTTCATCAAAATCGACGAAAACATCGAGATTTGCGAGCTGTTCCGCTTGTTTCGACGGTTAAACTGTTGTTTATTACATTCTACACGTAAAAAGGAGTGAAAGGAGCGTTTAAACGTCGAAATATCTCAAACGGGAAGGAAATGACGGTCAGTTTCCATCAAAATCGACGAAATCATCGAGATTTGCGAGCTGTTCCGCTTGTTTCGACGGTTAAACTGTTGTTTATTACATTCTGCACGTAAAAAGGTGTAAAAATAGCACTTAAACGTCGAAATATCTCAAGCGGGAAGGAAATGACGGTCAGTTTTCATCAAAATCGACGAAAACATCGAGATTTGCGAGATGTTCCGCTTGTTTCGACGGTTAAACTGTTGTTTATTACAATCTGCACGTAAAAAGGAGTAAAAATAGCGCTTAAACGTCGAAATATCTCAAGCGGGAAGGAAATGACGGTCAGTTTCCATGAAAATCGACGAAATCATCGAGATTTGCGAGCTGTTCCGCTTGTTTCGACGGTTAAACTGTTGTTTATTACATTCTGCACGTAAAAAGGTGTAAAAATAGCACTTAAACGTCGAAATATCTCAAGCGGGAAGGAAATGACGGTCAGTTTTCATCAAAATCGACGAAAACATCGAGATTTGCGAGCTGTTCCGCTTGTTTCGACGGTTAAACTGTTGTTTATTACATTCTACACGTAAAAAGGAGTGAAATGAGCGCTTAAACGTCGAAATATCTCAAACGGGAAGGAAATGACGGTCAGTTTCCATCAAAATCGACGAAATCGTCGAGATTTGCGAGCTGTTCCGCTTGTTTCGTCGGTTAAACTGTTGTTTATTACATTCTGCACGTAAAAAGGTGTAAAAATAGCACTTAAACGTCGAAATATCTCAAGCGGGAAGGAAATGACGGTCAATTTCCATCAAATTCGACGAAATCATCGAGATTTGCGAGCTGTTCCGCTTGTTTCGACGGTTAAACTGTTGTTTATTACATTCTACACGTAAAAAGGAGTGAAATGAGCGTTTAAACGTCGAAATATCTCAAACGGGAAGAAAATGACGGTCAGTTTTCATCAAAATCGACGAAATCATCGAGATTTGCGAGTTGTTCCGCTTGTTTCGACGGTTAAACGTTTGTTTATTACATTCTGCACGTAAAAAGGTGTAAAAATAGCACTTAAACGTCGAAATATCTCAAGCGGGAAGGAAATGACGGTCAGTTTTCATCAAAATCGACGAAAACATCGAGATTTGCGAGCTGTTCCGCTTGTTTCGACGGTTAAACTGTTGTTTATTACATTCTACACGTAAAAAGGAGTGAAATGAGCGTTTAAACGTCGAAATATCTCAAACGGGAAGGAAATGACGGTCAGTTTCCATCAAAATCGACGAAATCGTCGAGATTTGCGAGCTGTTCCGCTTGTTTCGACGGTTACACGGTTGTGCATTGCATTCTGCACGTAAAAAGGAGTGAAATGAGCGTTTAAACGTCGAAATACCTCAAGCGGGAAGGAAATGACGGTCAGTTTCCATCAATATCGACGAAATCATCGAGATTTGCGAGCTGTTCCGCTTGTTTCGACGGTTAAACTGTTGTTTATTACATTCTACACGTAAAAAGGAGTGAAATGAGCGTTTAAACGTCGAAATATCTCGAACGGGAAGGAAATGACGGTCAGTTTCCATCAAAATCGACGAAATCATCGAGATTTGCGAGTTGTTCCGCTTGTTTCGACGGTTAAACTGTTGTTTATTACATTCTGCACGTAAAAAGGTGTAAAAATAGCACTTAAACGTCGAAATATCTCAAGCGGGAAGGAAATGACGGTCAGTTTCCATCAAAATCGACGAAATCGTCGAGATTTGCGAGCTGTTCCGCTTGTTTCGACGGTTAAACTGTTGTTTATTACATTCTACTCGTAAAAAGGAGTGAAATGAGCGCTTAAACGTCGAAATATCTCAAGCGGGAAGGAAATGACGGTCAGTTTTCATCAAAATCGACGAAATCATCGAGATTTGCGAGCTGTTCCGCTTGTTTCGACGGTTAAACTGTTGTTTATTACATTCTACACGTAAAAAGGAGTGAAATGAGCGCTTAAACGTCGAAATATCTCAAGCGGGAAGGAAATGACGGTCAGTTTTCATCAAAATCGACGAAATCATCGAGATTTGCGAGCTGTTCCGCTTGTTTCGACGGTTAAACTGTTGTTTATTACATTCTACACGTAAAAAGGAGTGAAATGAGCGTTTAAACGTCGAAATATCTCGAACGGGAAGGAAATGACGGTCAGTTTCCATCAAAATCGACGAAATCATCGAGATTTGCGAGCTGTTCCGCTTGTTTCGACGGTTAAACTGTTGTTTATTACATTCTGCACGTAAAAAGGTGTAAAAATAGCACTTAAACGTCGAAATATCTCAAGCGGGAAGGAAATGACGGTCAGTTTCCATCAAAATCGACGAAATCATCGAGATTTGCGAGCTGTTCCGCTTGTTTCGACGGTTAAACTGTTATTTATTACATTCTGCACGTAAAAAGGTGTAAAAGTAGCACTTAAACGTCGAAATATCTCAAGCGGGAAGGAAATGACGGTCAGTTTCCATCAAAATCGTCGAAATCATCGAGATTTGCGAGCTGTTCCGCTTGTTTCGACGGTTAAACTGTTATTTATTACATTCTGCACGTAAAAAGGTGTAAAAATAGCACTTAAACGTCGAAATATCTCAAGCGGGAAGGAAATGACGGTCAGTTTCCATCAAAATCGTCGAAATCATCGAGATTTGCGAGCTGTTCCGCTTGTTTCGACGGTTACACGGTTGTGCATTGCATTCTGCACGTAAAAAGGTGTAAAAATAGCACTTAAACGTCGAAATATCTCAAGCGGGAAGGAAATGACGGTCAGTTTCCATCAAAATCGACGAAATCATCGAGATTTGCGAGCTGTTCCGCTTGTTTCGACGGTTAAACTGTTGTTTATTACATTCTACACGTAAAAAGGAGTGAAATGAGCGTTTAAACGTCGAAATATCTCAAACGGGAAGGAAATGACGGTCAGTTTCCATCAAAATCGACGAAATCGTCGAGATTTGCGAGCTGTTCCGCTTGTTTCGACGGTTAAACGGTTGTGCATTGCATTCTGCACGTAAAAAGGAGTGAAATGAGCGTTTAAACGTCGAAATATCTCAAACGGGAAGAAAATGACGGTCAGTTTTCATCAAAATCGACGAAATCATCGAGATTTGCGAGTTGTTCCGCTTGTTTCGACGGTTAAACGTTTGTTTATTACATTCTGCACGTAAAAAGGTGTAAAAATAGCACTTAAACGTCGAAATATCTCAAGCGGGAAGGAAATGACGGTCAGTTTTCATCAAAATCGACGAAAACATCGAGATTTGCGAGCTGTTCCGCTTGTTTCGACGGTTAAACTGTTGTTTATTACATTCTACACGTAAAAAGGAGTGAAATGAGCGTTTAAACGTCGAAATATCTCAAACGGGAAGGAAATGACGGTCAGTTTCCATCAAAATCGACGAAATCGTCGAGATTTGCGAGCTGTTCCGCTTGTTTCGACGGTTACACGGTTGTGCATTGCATTCTGCACGTAAAAAGGAGTGAAATGAGCGTTTAAACGTCGAAATATCTCAAACGGGAAGGAAATGACGGTCAGTTTCCATCAATATCGACGAAATCATCGAGATTTGCGAGCTGTTCCGCTTGTTTCGACGGTTAAACTGTTGTTTATTACATTCTACACGTAAAAAGGAGTGAAATGAGCGTTTAAACGTCGAAATATCTCGAACGGGAAGGAAATGACGGTCAGTTTCCATCAAAATCGACGAAACCATCGAGATTTGCGAGCTGTTCCGCTTGTTTCGACGGTTAAACTGTTGTTTATTACATTCTGCACGTAAAAAGGTGTAAAAATAGCACTTAAACGTCGAAATATCTCAAACGGGAAGGAAATGACGGTCAGTTTCCATCAAAATCGACGAAATCATCGAGATTTGCGAGCTGTTCCGCTTGTTTCGACGGTTAAACTGTTGTTTATTACATTCTGCACGTAAAAAGGTGTAAAAATAGCACTTAAACGTCGAAATATCTCAAACGGGAAGGAAATGACGGTCAGTTTCCATCAAAATCGACGAAATCATCGAGATTTGCGAGCTGTTCCGCTTGTTTCGACGGTTAAACTGTTGTTTATTACATTCTACACGTAAAAAGGAGTGAAATGAGCGTTTAAACGTCGAAATATCTCGAACGGGAAGGAAATGACGGTCAGTTTCCATCAAAATCGACGAAACCATCGAGATTTGCGAGCTGTTCCGCTTGTTTCGACGGTTAAACTGTTGTTTATTACATTCTGCACGTAAAAAGGTGTAAAAATAGCACTTAAACGTCGAAATATCTCAAACGGGAAGGAAATGACGGTCAGTTTCCATCAAAATCGACGAAATCATCGAGATTTGCGAGCTGTTCCGCTTGTTTCGACGGTCAAACTGTTGTTTATTACATTCTACACGTAAAAAGGTGTAAAAATAGCACTTAAACGTCGAAATATCTCAAGCGGGAAGGAAATGACGGTCAATTTCCATCAAAATCGACGAAATCATCGAGATTTGCGAGCTGTTCCGCTTGTTTCGACGGTTAAACTGTTGTTTATTACATTCTGCACGTAAAAAGGAGTGAAATGAGCGTTTAAACGTCGAAATATCTCAAACGGGAAGGAAATGACGGTCAGTTTCCATCAAAATCGACGAAATCATCGAGATTTGCGAGCTGTTCCGCTTGTTTCGACGGTTAAACTGTTGTTTATTACATTCTACACGTAAAAAGGAGTGAAATGAGCGTTTCAACGTCGAAATATCTCAAACGGGAAGGAAATGACGGTCAGTTTCCATCAAAATCGACGAAATCGTCGAGATTTGCGAGCTGTTCCGCTTGTTTCGACGGTTAAACGGTTGTGCATTGCATTGTGCACGTAAAAAGGAGTGAAAATAGCACTTAAACGTCGAAATATCTCAAGCGGGAAGGAAATGACGGTCAGTTTCCATCAAAATCGACGAAATCGTCGAGATTTGCGAGCTGTTCCGCTTGTTTCGACGGTTAAACTGTTGTTTATTACATTCTACTCGTAAAAAGGAGTGAAATGAGCGCTTAAACGTCGAAATATCTCAAGCGGGAAGGAAATGACGGTCAGTTTTCATCAAATTCGACGAAATCATCGAGATTTGCGAGCTGTTCCGCTTGTTTCGACGGTTAAACTGTTGTTTATTACATTCTACACGTAAAAAGGAGTGAAATGAGCGTTTAAACGTCGAAATATCTCAAACGGGAAGGAAATGACGGTCAGTTTCCATCAAAATCGACGAAATCATCGAGATTTGCGAGCTGTTCCGCTTGTTTCGACGGTTAAACTGTTGTTTATTACATTCTACACGTAAAAAGGAGTGAAATGAGCGTTTTAAACGTCGAAATATCTCAAACGGGAAGGAAATGACGGTCAGTTTCCATCAAAATCGACGAAATCGTCGAGATTTGCGAGCTGTTCCGCTTGTTAAGACGGTTAAACGGTTGTGCATTGCATTCTGCACGTAAAAAGGTGTAAAAATAGCACTTAAACGTCGAAATATCTCAAGCGGGAAGGAAATGACGGTCAATTTCCATCAAAATCGACGAAATCATTGAGATTTGCGAGCTGTTCCGCTTGTTTCGACGGTTAAACTGTTGTTTATTACATTCTACACGTAAAAAGGAGTGAAATGAGCGTTTAAACGTCGAAATATCTCAAACGGGAAGGAAATGACGGTCAGTTTCCATCAAAATCGACGAAATCATCGAGATTTGCGAGCTGTTCCGCTTGTTTCGACGGTTAAACTGTTGTTTATTACATTCTGCACGTAAAAAGGTGTAAAAATAGCACTTAAACGTCGAAATATCTCAAGCGGGAAGGAAATGACGGTCAGTTTTCATCAAAATCGACGAAAACATCGAGATTTGCGAGCTGTTCCGCTTGTTTCGACGGTTAAACTGTTGTTTATTACATTCTACACGTAAAAAGGAGTGAAATGAGCGTTTAAACGTCGAAATATCTCAAACGGGAAGGAAATGACGGTCAGTTTCCATCAAAATCGACGAAATCGTCGAGATTTGCGAGCTGTTCCGCTTGTTTCGACGGTTACACGGTTGTGCATTGCATTCTGCACGTAAAAAGGAGTGAAATGAGCGTTTAAACGTCGAAATATCTCAAGCGGGAAGGAAATGACGGTCAGTTTCCATCAATATCGACGAAATCATCGAGATTTGCGAGCTGTTCCGCTTGTTTCGACGGTTAAACTGTTGTTTATTACATTCTACACGTAAAAAGGAGTGAAATGAGCGTTTAAACGTCGAAATATCTCGAACGGGAAGGAAATGACGGTCAGTTTCCATCAAAATCGACGAAATCATCGAGATTTGCGAGCTGTTCCGCTTGTTTCGACGGTTAAACTGTTGTTTATTACATTCTGCACGTAAAAAGGTGTAAAAATAGCACTTAAACGTCGAAATATCTCAAGCGGGAAGGAAATGACGGTCAGTTTCCATCAAAATCGACGAAATCGTCGAGATTTGCGAGCTGTTCCGCTTGTTTCGACGGTTAAACTGTTGTTTATTACATTCTACTCGTAAAAAGGAGTGAAATGAGCACTTAAACGTCGAAATATCTCAAGCGGGAAGGAAATGACGGTCAGTTTTCATCAAAATCGACGAAATCATCGAGATTTGCGAGCTGTTCCGCTTGTTTCGACGGTTAAACTGTTGTTTATTACATTCTACACGTAAAAAGGAGTGAAATGAGCGTTTAAACGTCGAAATATCTCAAACGGGAAGGAAATGACGGTCAGTTTCCATCAAAATCGACGAAATCATCGAGATTTGCGAGCTGTTCCGCTTGTTTCGACGGTTAAACTGTTGTTTATTACATTCTACACGTAAAAAGGAGTAAAATGAGCGTTTAAACGTCGAAATATCTCAAACGGGAAGGAAATGACGGTCAGTTTCCATCAAAATCGACGAAATCGTCGAGATTTGCGAGCTGTTCCGCTTGTTTCGACGGTTAAACGGTTGTGCATTGCATTCTGCACGTAAAAAGGTGTAAAAATAGCACTTAAACGTCGAAATATCTCAAGCGGGAAGGAAATGACGGTCAATTTCCATCAAAATCGACGAAATCATCGAGATTTGCGAGCTGTTCCGCTTGTTTCGACGGTTAAACGGTTGTGCATTGCATTCTGCACGTAAAAAGGAGTGAAATGAGCGTTTAAACGTCGAAATATCTCAAACGGGAAGAAAATGACGGTCAGTTTTCATCAAAATCGACGAAATCATCGAGATTTGCGAGTTGTTCCGCTTGTTTCGACGGTTAAACGTTTGTTTATTACATTCTGCACGTAAAAAGGTGTAAAAATAGCACTTAAACGTCGAAATATCTCAAGCGGGAAGGAAATGACGGTCAGTTTTCATCAAAATCGACGAAAACATCGAGATTTGCGAGCTGTTCCGCTTGTTTCGACGGTTAAACTGTTGTTTATTACATTCTACACGTAAAAAGGAGTGAAAGGAGCGTTTAAACGTCGAAATATCTCAAACGGGAAGGAAATGACGGTCAGTTTCCATCAAAATCGACGAAATCGTCGAGATTTGCGAGCTGTTCCGCTTGTTTCGACGGTTACACGGTTGTGCATTGCATTCTGCACGTAAAAAGGAGTGAAATGAGCGTTTAAACGTCGAAATATCTCAAGCGGGAAGGAAATGACGGTCAGTTTCCATCAAAATCGACGAAATCATCGAGATTTGCGAGCTGTTCCGCTTGTTTCGACGGTTAAACTGTTGTTTATTACATTCTACACGTAAAAAGGAGTGAAATGAGCGTTTAAACGTCGAAATATCTCAAACGGGAAGGAAATGACGGTCAGTTTCCATCAAAATCGACGAAATCATCGAGATTTGCGAGCTGTTCCGCTTGTTTCGACGGTTAAACTGTTGTTTCTTACATTCTGCACGTAAAAAGGAGTAAAAATAGCACTTAAACGTCGAAATATCTCAAGCGGGAAGGAAATGACGGTCAGTTTCCATCAAAATCGACGAAATCGTCGAGATTTGCGAGCTGTTCCGCTTGTTTCGACGGTTAAACTGTTGTTTATTACATTCTACTCGTAAAAAGGTGTGAAATGAGCGCTTAAACGTCGAAATATCTCAAGCGGGAAGGAAATGACGGTCAGTTTTCATCAAAATCGACGAAATCATCGAGATTTGCGAGCTGTTCCGCTTGTTTCGACGGTTAAACTGTTGTTTATTACATTCTACACGTAAAAAGGAGTGAAATGAGCGTTTAAACGTCGAAATATCTCAAACGGGAAGGAAATGACGGTCAGTTTTCATCAAAATCGACGAAATCATCGAGATTTGCGAGCTGTTCCGCTTGTTTCGACGGTTAAACTGTTGTTTATTACATTCTACACGTAAAAAGGTGTAAAAATAGCACTTAAACGTCGAAATATCTCAAGCGGGAAGGAAATGACGGTCAATTTCCATCAAAATCGACGAAATCATCGAGATTTGCGAGCTGTTCCGCTTGTTTCGACGGTTAAACTGTTGTTTATTACATTCTGCACGTAAAAAGGAGTGAAATGAGCGTTTAAACGTCGAAATATCTCAAACGGGAAGGAAATGACGGTCAGTTTCCATCAAAATCGACGAAATCATCGAGATTTGCGAGCTGTTCCGCTTGTTTCGACGGTTAAACTGTTGTTTATTACATTCTACTCGTAAAAAGGAGTGAAATGAGCGCTTAAACGTCGAAATATCTCAAACGGGAAGGAAATGACGGTCAGTTTCCATCAAAATCGACGAAATCATCGAGATTTGCGAGCTGTTCCGCTTGTTTCGACGGTTAAACTGTTGTTTATTACATTCTGCACGTAAAAAGGAGTGAAATGAGCGTTTAAACGTCGAAATATCTCAAACGGGAAGGAAATGACGGTCAGTTTCCATCAAAATCGACGAAATCATCGAGATTTGCGAGCTGTTCCGCTTGTTTCGACGGTTAAACTGTTGTTTATTACATTCTGCACGTAAAAAGGTGTAAAAATAGCACTTAAACGTCGAAATATCTCAAACGGGAAGGAAATGACGGACAGTTTCCATCAAAATCGACGAAATCATCGAGATTTGCGAGCTGTTCCGCTTGTTAAGACGGTTAAACGGTTGTGCATTGCATTCTGCACGTAAAAAGGTGTAAAAATAGCACTTAAACGTCGAAATATCTCAAGCGGGAAGGAAATGACGGTCAATTTCCATCAAAATCGACGAAATCATTGAGATTTGCGAGCTGTTCCGCTTGTTTCGACGGTTAAACTGTTGTTTATTACATTCTACACGTAAAAAGGAGTGAAATGAGCGTTTAAACGTCGAAATATCTCAAACGGGAAGGAAATGACGGTCAGTTTCCATCAAAATCGACGAAATCATCGAGATTTGCTACCTGTTCCGCTTGTTTCGACGGTTAAACTGTTGTTTATTACATTCTGCACGTAAAAAGGTGTAAAAATAGCACTTAAACGTCGAAATATCTCAAGCGGGAAGGAAATGACGGTCAGTTTTCATCAAAATCGACGAAAACATCGAGATTTGCGAGCTGTTCCGCTTGTTTCGACGGTTAAACTGTTGTTTATTACATTCTACACGTAAAAAGGAGTGAAATGAGCGTTTAAACGTCGAAATATCTCAAACGGGAAGGAAATGACGGTCAGTTTCCATCAAAATCGACGAAATCGTCGAGATTTGCGAGCTGTTCCGCTTGTTTCGACGGTTACACGGTTGTGCATTGCATTCTGCACGTAAAAAGGAGTGAAATGAGCGTTTAAACGTCGAAATATCTCAAGCGGGAAGGAAATGACGGTCAGTTTCCATCAATATCGACGAAATCATCGAGATTTGCGAGCTGTTCCGCTTGTTTCGACGGTTAAACTGTTGTTTATTACATTCTACACGTAAAAAGGAGTGAAATGAGCGTTTAAACGTCGAAATATCTCGAACGGGAAGGAAATGACGGTCAGTTTCCATCAAAATCGACGAAATCATCGAGATTTGCGAGCTGTTCCGCTTGTTTCGACGGTTAAACTGTTGTTTATTACATTCTGCACGTAAAAAGGTGTAAAAATAGCACTTAAACGTCGAAATATCTCAAGCGGGAAGGAAATGACGGTCAGTTTCCATCAAAATCGACGAAATCGTCGAGATTTGCGAGCTGTTCCGCTTGTTTCGACGGTTAAACTGTTGTTTATTACATTCTACTCGAAAAAAGGAGTGAAATGAGCGCTTAAACGTCGAAATATCTCAAGCGGGAAGGAAATGACGGTCAGTTTTCATCAAAATCGACGAAATCATCGAGATTTGCGAGCTGTTCCGCTTGTTTCGACGGTTAAACTGTTGTTTATTACATTCTACACGTAAAAAGGAGTGAAATGAGCGTTTAAACGTCGAAATATCTCAAACGGGAAGGAAATGACGGTCAGTTTCCATCAAAATCGACGAAATCATCGAGATTTGCGAGCTGTTCCGCTTGTTTCGACGGTTAAACTGCTGTTTATTACATTCTACACGTAAAAAGGAGTAAAATGAGCGTTTAAACGTCGAAATATCTCAAACGGGAAGGAAATGACGGTCAGTTTCCATCAAAATCGACGAAATCGTCGAGATTTGCGAGCTGTTCCGCTTGTTTCGACGGTTTAAACGGTTGTGCATTGCATTCTGCACGTAAAAAGGTGTAAAAATAGCACTTAAACGTCGAAATATCTCAAGCGGGAAGGAAATGACGGTCAATTTCCATCAAAATCGACGAAATCATCGAGATTTGCGAGCTGTTCCGCTTGTTTCGACGGTTAAACGGTTGTGCATTGCATTCTGCACGTAAAAAGGAGTGAAATGAGCGTTTAAACGTCGAAATATCTCAAACGGGAAGAAAATGACGGTCAGTTTTCATCAAAATCGACGAAATCATCGAGATTTGCGAGTTGTTCCGCTTGTTTCGACGGTTTAAACGTTTGTTTATTACATTCTGCACGTAAAAAGGTGTAAAAATAGCACTTAAACGTCGAAATATCTCAAGCGGGAAGGAAATGACGGTCAGTTTTCATCAAAATCGACGAAAACATCGAGATTTGCGAGCTGTTCCGCTTGTTTCGACGGTTAAACTGTTGTTTATTACATTCTACACGTAAAAAGGAGTGAAAGGAGCGTTTTAAACGTCGAAATATCTCAAGCGGGAAGGAAATGACGGTCAGTTTTCATCAAAATCGACGAAAACATCGAGATTTGCGAGCTGTTCCGCTTGTTTCGTCGGTTAAACTGTTGTTTATTACATTCTGCACGTAAAAAGGTGTAAAAATAGCACTTAAACGTCGAAATATCTCAAGCGGGAAGGAAATGACGGTCAATTTCCATCAAAATCGACGAAATCATCGAGATTTGCGAGCTGTTCCGCTTGTTTCGACGGTTAAACGGTTGTGCATTGCATTCTGCACGTAAAAAGGAGTGAAATGAGCGTTTAAACGTCGAAATATCTCAAACGGGAAGAAAATGACGGTCAGTTTTCATCAAAATCGACGAAATCATCGAGATTTGCGAGCTGTTCCGCTTGTTTCGACGGTTAAACTGTTGTTTATTACATTCTACACGTAAAAAGGAGTGAAATGAGCGTTTAAACGTCGAAATATCTCAAACGGGAAGGAAATGACGGTCAGTTTCCATCAAAATCGACGAAATCATCGAGATTTGCGAGCTGTTCCGCTTGTTTCGACGGTTAAACTGCTGTTTATTACATTCTACACGTAAAAAGGAGTAAAATGAGCGTTTAAACGTCGAAATATCTCAAACGGGAAGGAAATGACGGTCAGTTTCCATCAAAATCGACGAAATCGTCGAGATTTGCGAGCTGTTCCGCTTGTTTCGACGGTTAAACGGTTGTGCATTGCATTCTGCACGTAAAAAGGTGTAAAAATAGCACTTAAACGTCGAAATATCTCAAGCGGGAAGGAAATGACGGTCAATTTCCATCAAAATCGACGAAATCATCGAGATTTGCGAGCTGTTCCGCTTGTTTCGACGGTTAAACGGTTGTGCATTGCATTCTGCACGTAAAAAGGAGTGAAATGAGCGTTTAAACGTCGAAATATCTCAAACGGGAAGAAAATGACGGTCAGTTTTCATCAAAATCGACGAAATCATCGAGATTTGCGAGTTGTTCCGCTTGTTTCGACGGTTAAACGTTTGTTTATTACATTCTGCACGTAAAAAGGTGTAAAAATAGCACTTAAACGTCGAAATATCTCAAGCGGGAAGGAAATGACGGTCAGTTTTCATCAAAATCGACGAAAACATCGAGATTTTGCGAGCTGTTCCGCTTGTTTCGACGGTTAAACTGTTGTTTATTACATTCTACACGTAAAAAGGAGTGAAAGGAGCGTTTAAACGTCGAAATATCTCAAGCGGGAAGGAAATGACGGTCAGTTTTCATCAAATCGACGAAAACATCGAGATTTGCGAGATGTTCCGCTTGTTTCGACGGTTAAACTGTTGTTTATTACAATCTGCACGTAAAAAGGAGTAACAATAGCGCTTAAAACGTCGAAATATCTCAAGCGGGAAGGAAATGACGGTCAGTTTCCATCAAAATCGACGAAATCATCGAGATTGCGAGCTGTTCCGCTTGTTTCGACGGTTAAACTGTTGTTTATTACATTCTACACGTAAAAAGGAGTGAAATGAGCGCTTAAACGTCGAAATATCTCAAACGGGAAGGGAAATGACGGTCAGTTTCCATCAAAATCGACGAAATTATCGAGATTTGCGAGCTGTTCCGCTTGTTTCGACGGTTAAACTGTTGTTTATTACATTCTACACGTAAAAAGGAGTGAAATGAGCGCATAAACGTCGAAATATCTCAAACGGGAAGGAAATGACGGTCAGTTTCCATCAAAATCGACGAAATCGTCGAGATTTGCGAGCTGTTCCGCTTGTTTCGTCGGTTAAACTGTTGTTTATTACATTCTGCACGTAAAAAGGTGTAAAAATAGCACTTAAACGTCGAAATATCTCAAGCGGGAAGGAAATGACGGTCAATTTCCATCAAATTCGACGAAATCATCGAGATTTGCGAGCTGTTCCGCTTGTTTCGACGGTTAAACTGTTGTTTATTACATTCTACACGTAAAAAGGAGTGAAATGAGCGTTTAAACGTCGAAATATCTCAAACGGGAAGGAAATGACGGTCAGTTTCCATCAAAATCGACGAAATCGTCGAGATTTGCGAGCTGTTCCGCTTGTTTCGACGGTTAAACGGTTTGTGCATTGCATTCTGCACGTAAAAAGGAGTGAAATGAGCGTTTAAAACGTCGAAATATCTCAAACGGGAAGAAAATGACGGTCAGTTTTCATCAAAATCGACGAAATCATCGAGATTTGCGAGTTGTTCCGCTTGTTTCGACGGTTAAACGTTTGTTTATTACATTCTGCACGTAAAAAGGTGTAAAAATAGCACTTAAACGTCGAAATATCTCAAGCGGGAAGGAAATGACGGTCAGTTTTCATCAAAATCGACGAAAACATCGAGATTTGCGAGCTGTTCCGCTTGTTTCGACGGTTAAACTGTTGTTTATTACATTCTACACGTAAAAAGGAGTGAAATGAGCGTTTAAACGTCGAAATATCTCAAACGGGAAGGAAATGACGGTCAGTTTCCATCAAAATCGACGAAATCGTCGAGATTTGCGAGCTGTTCCGCTTGTTTCGACGGTTACACGGTTGTGCATTGCATTCTGCACGTAAAAAGGAGTGAAATGAGCGTTTAAACGTCGAAATACCTCAAGCGGGAAGGAAATGACGGTCAGTTTCCATCAATATCGACGAAATCATCGAGATTTGCGAGCTGTTCCGCTTGTTTCGACGGTTAAACTGTTGTTTATTACATTCTACACGTAAAAAGGAGTGAAATGAGCGTTTAAACGTCGAAATATCTCGAACGGGAAGGAAATGACGGTCAGTTTCCATCAAAATCGACGAAATCATCGAGATTTGCGAGCTGTTCCGCTTGTTTCGACGGTTAAACTGTTGTTTATTACATTCTGCACGTAAAAAGGTGTAAAAATAGCACTTAAACGTCGAAATATCTCAAGCGGGAAGGAAATGACGGTCAGTTTCCATCAAAATCGACGAAATCGTCGAGATTTGCGAGCTGTTCCGCTTGTTTCGACGGTTACACTGTTGTTTATTACATTCTACTCGTAAAAAGGAGTGAAATGAGCGCTTAAACGTCGAAATATCTCAAGCGGGAAGGAAATGACGGTCAGTTTTCATCAAAATCGACGAAATCATCGAGATTTGCGAGCTGTTCCGCTTGTTTCGACGGTTAAACTGTTGTTTATTACATTCTACACGTAAAAAGGAGTGAAATGAGCGTTATAAACGTCGAAATATCTCAAAACGGGAAGGAAATGACGGTCAGTTTCCATCAAAATCGACGAAATCATCGAGATTTGCGAGCTGTTCCGCTTGTTTCGACGGTTACACGGTTGTGCATTGCATTCTGCACGTAAAAAGGAGTGAAATGAGCGTTTAAACGTCGAAATATCTCAAACGGGAAGGAAATGACGGTCAGTTTCCATCAAAATCGACGAAATCATCGAGATTTGCGAGCTGTTCCGCTTGTTTCGACGGTTAAACTGTTATTTATTACATTCTGCACGTAAAAAGGTGTAAAAATAGCACTTAAACGTCGAAATATCTCAAGCGGGAAGGAAATGACGGTCAGTTTCCATCAAAATCGTCGAAATCATCGAGATTTGCGAGCTGTTCCGCTTGTTTCGACGGTTACACGGTTGTGCATTGCATTCTGCACGTAAAAAGGTGTAAAAATAGCACTTAAACGTCGAAATATCTCAAGCGGGAAGGAAATGACGGTCAGTTTCCATCAAAATCGACGAAATCATCGAGATTTGCGAGCTGTTCCGCTTGTTTCGACGGTTTAAACTGTTGTTTATTACATTCTACACGTAAAAAGGAGTGAAATGAGCGTTTAAACGTCGAAATATCTCAAACGGGAAGGAAATGACGGTCAGTTTCCATCAAAATCGACGAAATCGTCGAGATTTGCGAGCTGTTCCGCTTGTTTCGACGGTTAAACGGTTGTGCATTGCATTCTGCACGTAAAAAGGAGTGAAATGAGCGTTTAAACGTCGAAATATCTCAAACGGGAAGAAAATGACGGTCAGTTTTCATCAAAATCGACGAAATCATCGAGATTTGCGAGTTGTTCCGCTTGTTTCGACGGTTAAACGTTTGTTTATTACATTCTGCACGTAAAAAGGTGTAAAAATAGCACTTAAACGTCGAAATATCTCAAGCGGGAAGGAAATGACGGTCAGTTTTCATCAAAATCGACGAAAACATCGAGATTTGCGAGCTGTTCCGCTTGTTTCGACGGTTAAACTGTTGTTTATTACATTCTACACGTAAAAAGGAGTGAAATGAGCGTTTAAACGTCGAAATATCTCAAACGGGAAGGAAATGACGGTCAGTTTCCATCAAAATCGACGAAATCGTCGAGATTTGCGAGCTGTTCCGCTTGTTTCGACGGTTACACGGTTGTGCATTGCATTCTGCACGTAAAAAGGAGTGAAATGAGCGTTTAAACGTCGAAATATCTCAAGCGGGAAGGAAATGACGGTCAGTTTCCATCAATATCGACGAAATCTTCGAGATTTGCGAGCTGTTCCGCTTGTTTCGACGGTTAAACTGTTGTTTATTACATTCTACACGTAAAAAGGAGTGAAATGAGCGTTTAAAACGTCGAAATATCTCGAACGGGAAGGAAATGACGGTCAGTTTCCATCAAAATCGACGAAACCATCGAGATTTGCGAGCTGTTCCGCTTGTTTCGACGGTTAAACTGTTGTTTATTACATTCTGCACGTAAAAAGGTGTAAAAATAGCACTTAAACGTCGAAATATCTCAAGCGGGAAGGAAATGACGGTCAATTTCCATCAAATTCGACGAAATCATCGAGATTTGCGAGCTGTTCCGCTTGTTTCGACGGTTAAACTGTTGTTTATTACATTCTACACGTAAAAAGGAGTGAAATGAGCGTTTAAAACGTCGAAATATCTCAAACGGGAAGGAAATGACGGTCAGTTTCCATCAAAATCGACGAAATCGTCGAGATTTGCGAGCTGTTCCGCTTGTTTCGACGGTTAAACGGTTGTGCATTGCATTCTGCACGTAAAAAGGAGTGAAATGAGCGTTTAAACGTCGAAATATCTCAAACGGGAAGAAAATGACGGTCAGTTTTCATCAAAATCGACGAAATCATCGAGATTTGCGAGTTGTTCCGCTTGTTTCGACGGTTAAACGTTTGTTTATTACATTCTGCACGTAAAAAGGTGTAAAAATAGCACTTAAACGTCGAAATATCTCAAGCGGGAAGGAAATGACGGTCAGTTTTCATCAAAATCGACGAAAACATCGAGATTTGCGAGCTGTTCCGCTTGTTTCGACGGTTAAACTGTTGTTTATTACATTCTACACGTAAAAAGGAGTGAAATGAGCGTTTAAACGTCGAAATATCTCAAACGGGAAGGAAATGACGGTCAGTTTCCATCAAAATCGACGAAATCGTCGAGATTTGCGAGCTGTTCCGCTTGTTTCGACGGTTACACGGTTGTGCATTGCATTCTGCACGTAAAAAGGAGTGAAATGAGCGTTTAAAACGTCGAAATACCTCAAGCGGGAAGGAAATGACGGTCAGTTTCCATCAATATCGACGAAATCATCGAGATTTGCGAGCTGTTCCGCTTGTTTCGACGGTTAAACTGTTGTTTATTACATTCTACACGTAAAAAGGAGTGAAATGAGCGTTTAAACGTCGAAATATCTCGAACGGGAAGGAAATGACGGTCAGTTTCCATCAAAATCGACGAAATCATCGAGATTTGCGAGCTGTTCCGCTTGTTTCGACGGTTAAAACTGTTGTTTATTACATTCTGCACGTAAAAAGGTGTAAAAATAGCACTTAAACGTCGAAATATCTCAAGCGGGAAGGAAATGACGGTCAGTTTCCATCAAAATCGACGAAATCGTCGAGATTTGCGAGCTGTTCCGCTTGTTTCGACGGTTAAACTGTTGTTTATTACATTCTACTCGTAAAAAGGAGTGAAATGAGCGCTTAAACGTCGAAATATCTCAAGCGGGAAGGAAATGACGGTCAGTTTTCATCAAAATCGACGAAATCATCGAGATTTGCGAGCTGTTCCGCTTGTTTCGACGGTTAAACTGTTGTTTATTACATTCTACACGTAAAAAGGAGTGAAATGAGCGTTTAAACGTCGAAATATCTCAAACGGGAAGGAAATGACGGTCAGTTTCCATCAAAATCGACGAAATCATCGAGATTTGCGAGCTGTTCCGCTTGTTTCGACGGTTACACGGTTGTGCATTGCATTCTGCACGTAAAAAGGAGTGAAATGAGCGTTTAAACGTCGAAATATCTCAAACGGGAAGGAAATGACGGTCAGTTTCCATCAAAATCGACGAAATCATCGAGATTTGCGAGCTGTTCCGCTTGTTTCGACGGTTAAACTGTTATTTATTACATTCTGCACGTAAAAAGGTGTAAAAATAGCACTTAAACGTCGAAATATCTCAAGCGGGAAGGAAATGACGGTCAGTTTCCATCAAAATCGTCGAAATCATCGAGATTTGCGAGCTGTTCCGCTTGTTTCGACGGTTACACGGTTGTGCATTGCATTCTGCACGTAAAAAGGTGTAAAAATAGCACTTAAACGTCGAAATATCTCAAGCGGGAAGGAAATGACGGTCAGTTTCCATCAAAATCGACGAAATCATCGAGATTTGCGAGCTGTTCCGCTTGTTTCGACGGTTAAACTGTTGTTTATTACATTCTACACGTAAAAAGGAGTGAAATGAGCGTTTAAACGTCGAAATATCTCAAACGGGAAGGAAATGACGGTCAGTTTCCATCAAATCGACGAAATCGTCGAGATTTGCGAGCTGTTCCGCTTGTTTCGACGGTTAAACGGTTGTGCATTGCATTCTGCACGTAAAAAGGAGTGAAATGAGCGTTTAAACGTCGAAATATCTCAAACGGGAAGAAAATGACGGTCAGTTTTCATCAAAATCGACGAAATCATCGAGATTTGCGAGTTGTTCCGCTTGTTTCGACGGTTAAACGTTTGTTTATTACATTCTGCACGTAAAAAGGTGTAAAAATAGCACTTAAACGTCGAAATATCTCAAGCGGGAAGGAAATGACGGTCAGTTTTCATCAAAATCGACGAAAACATCGAGATTTGCGAGCTGTTCCGCTTGTTTCGACGGTTAAACTGTTGTTTATTACATTCTACACGTAAAAAGGAGTGAAATGAGCGTTTAAACGTCGAAATATCTCAAACGGGAAGGAAATGACGGTCAGTTTCCATCAAAATCGACGAAAACATCGAGATTTGCGAGCTGTTCCGCTTGTTTCGACGGTTAAACTGTTGTTTATTACATTCTACACGTAAAAAGGAGTGAAATGAGCGTTTAAAACGTCGAAATATCTCAAACGGAAGGAAATGACGGTCAGTTTCCATCAAATCGACGAAATCGTCGAGATTTGCGAGCTGTTCCGCTTGTTTCGACGGTTACACGGTTGTGCATTGCATTCTGCACGTAAAAAGGAGTGAAATGAGCGTTTAAACGTCGAAATATCTCAAGCGGGAAGGAAATGACGGTCAGTTTCCATCAATATCGACGAAATCATCGAGATTTGCGGCGAGCTGTTCCGCTTGTTTCGACGGTTAAACTGTTGTTTATTACATTCTACACGTAAAAAGGAGTGAAATGAGCGTTTAAACGTCGAAATATCTCGAACGGGAAGGAAATGACGGTCAGTTTCCATCAAAATCGACGAAATCATCGAGATTTGCGAGCTGTTTCGCTTGTTTCGACGGTTAAACTGTTGTTTATTACATTCTGCACGTAAAAAGGTGTAAAAATAGCACTTAAACGTCGAAATATCTCAAGCGGGAAGGAAATGACGGTCAGTTTCCATCAAAATCGACGAAATCGTCGAGATTTGCGAGCTGTTCCGCTTGTTTCGACGGTTAAACTGTTGTTTATTACATTCTACTCGTAAAAAGGAGTGAAATGAGCGCTTAAACGTCGAAATATCTCAAGCGGGAAGGAAATGACGGTCAGTTTTCATCAAAATCGACGAAAACATCGAGATTTGCGAGCTGTTCCGCTTGTTTCGACGGTTAAACTGTTGTTTATTACATTCTACACGTAAAAAGGAGTGAAAGGAGCGTTTAAACGTCGAAATATCTCAAGCGGGAAGGAAATGACGGTCAGTTTTCATCAAAATCGACGAAAACATCGAGATTTGCGAGATGTTCCGCTTGTTTCGACGGTTAAACTGTTGTTTATTACAATCTGCACGTAAAAAGGAGTAAAAATAGCGCTTAAACGTCGAAATATCTCAAGCGGGAAGGAAATGACGGTCAGTTTCCATCAAAATCGACGAAATCATCGAGATTTGCGAGCTGTTCCGCTTGTTTCGACGGTTAAACTGTTGTTTATTACATTCTACACGTAAAAAGGAGTGAAATGAGCGCTTAAACTTCGAAATATCTCAAACGGGAAGGAAATGACGGTCAGTTTCCATCAAAATCGACGAAATCATCGAGATTTGCGAGCTGTTCCGCTTGTTTCGACGGTTAAACTGTTGTTTATTACATTCTACACGTAAAAAGGAGTGAAATGAGCGTTTAAACGTCGAAATATCTCAAACGGGAAGGAAATGACGGTCAGTTTCCATCAAAATCGACGAAATTATCGAGATTTGCGAGCTGTTCCGCTTGTTTCGACGGTTAAACTGTTGTTTATTACATTCTACACGTAAAAAGGAGTGAAATGAGCGCTTAAACGTCGAAATATCTCAAACGGGAAGGAAATGACGGTCAGTTTCCATCAAAATCGACGAAATCGTCGAGATTTGCGAGCTGTTCCGCTTGTTTCGTCGGTTAAACTGTTGTTTATTACATTCTGCACGTAAAAAGGTGTAAAAATAGCACTTAAACGTCGAAATATCTCAAGCGGGAAGGAAATGACGGTCAATTTCCATCAAATTCGACGAAATCATCGAGATTTGCGAGCTGTTCCGCTTGTTTCGACGGTTAAACTGTTGTTTATTACATTCTACACGTAAAAAGGAGTGAAATGAGCGTTTAAACGTCGAAATATCTCAAACGGGAAGGAAATGACGGTCAGTTTCCATCAAAATCGACGAAATCGTCGAGATTTGCGAGCTGTTCCGCTTGTTTCGACGGTTAAACGGTTGTGCATTGCATTCTGCACGTAAAAAGGAGTGAAATGAGCGTTTAAACGTCGAAATATCTCAAACGGGAAGAAAATGACGGTCAGTTTTCATCAAAATCGACGAAATCATCGAGATTTGCGAGTTGTTCCGCTTGTTTCGACGGTTAAACGTTTGTTTATTACATTCTGCACGTAAAAAGGTGTAAAAATAGCACTTAAACGTCGAAATATCTCAAGCGGGAAGGAAATGACGGTCAGTTTTCATCAAAATCGACGAAAACATCGAGATTTGCGAGCTGTTCCGCTTGTTTCGACGGTTAAACTGTTGTTTATTACATTCTACACGTAAAAAGGAGTGAAATGAGCGTTTAAACGTCGAAATATCTCAAACGGGAAGGAAATGACGGTCAGTTTCCATCAAAATCGACGAAATCGTCGAGATTTGCGAGCTGTTCCGCTTGTTTCGACGGTTACACGGTTGTGCATTGCATTCTGCACGTAAAAAGGAGTGAAATGAGCGTTTAAACGTCGAAATACCTCAAGCGGGAAGGAAATGACGGTCAGTTTCCATCAATATCGACGAAATCATCGAGATTTGCGAGCTGTTCCGCTTGTTTCGACGGTTAAACTGTTGTTTATTACATTCTACACGTAAAAAGGAGTGAAATGAGCGTTTAAACGTCGAAATATCTCGAACGGGAAGGAAATGACGGTCAGTTTCCATCAAAATCGACGAAATCATCGAGATTTGCGAGCTGTTCCGCTTGTTTCGACGGTTAAACTGTTGTTTATTACATTCTGCACGTAAAAAGGTGTAAAAATAGCACTTAAACGTCGAAATATCTCAAGCGGGAAGGAAATGACGGTCAGTTTCCATCAAAATCGACGAAATCGTCGAGATTTGCGAGCTGTTCCGCTTGTTTCGACGGTTAAACTGTTGTTTATTACATTCTACTCGTAAAAAGGAGTGAAATGAGCGCTTAAACGTCGAAATATCTCAAGCGGGAAGGAAATGACGGTCAGTTTTCATCAAAATCGACGAAATCATCGAGATTTGCGAGCTGTTCCGCTTGTTTCGACGGTTAAACTGTTGTTTATTACATTCTACACGTAAAAAGGAGTGAAATGAGCGTTTAAACGTCGAAATATCTCAAACGGGAAGGAAATGACGGTCAGTTTCCATCAAAATCGACGAAATCATCGAGATTTGCGAGCTGTTCCGCTTGTTTCGACGGTTACACGGTTGTGCATTGCATTCTGCACGTAAAAAGGAGTGAAATGAGCGTTTAAACGTCGAAATATCTCAAACGGGAAGGAAATGACGGTCAGTTTCCATCAAAATCGACGAAATCATCGAGATTTGCGAGCTGTTCCGCTTGTTTCGACGGTTAAACTGTTATTTATTACATTCTGCACGTAAAAAGGTGTAAAAATAGCACTTAAACGTCGAAATATCTCAAGCGGGAAGGAAATGACGGTCAGTTTCCATCAAAATCGTCGAAATCATCGAGATTTGCGAGCTGTTCCGCTTGTTTCGACGGTTACACGGTTGTGCATTGCATTCTGCACGTAAAAAGGTGTAAAAATAGCACTTAAACGTCGAAATATCTCAAGCGGGAAGGAAATGACGGTCAGTTTCCATCAAAATCGACGAAATCATCGAGATTTGCGAGCTGTTCCGCTTGTTTCGACGGTTAAACTGTTGTTTATTACATTCTACACGTAAAAAGGAGTGAAATGAGCGTTTAAACGTCGAAATATCTCAAACGGGAAGGAAATGACGGTCAGTTTCCATCAAAATCGACGAAATCGTCGAGATTTGCGAGCTGTTCCGCTTGTTTCGACGGTTAAACGGTTGTGCATTGCATTCTGCACGTAAAAAGGAGTGAAATGAGCGTTTAAACGTCGAAATATCTCAAACGGGAAGAAAATGACGGTCAGTTTTCATCAAAATCGACGAAATCATCGAGATTTGCGAGTTGTTCCGCTTGTTTCGACGGTTAAACGTTTGTTTATTACATTCTGCACGTAAAAAGGTGTAAAAATAGCACTTAAACGTCGAAATATCTCAAGCGGGAAGGAAATGACGGTCAGTTTTCATCAAAATCGACGAAAACATCGAGATTTGCGAGCTGTTCCGCTTGTTTCGACGGTTAAACTGTTGTTTATTACATTCTGCACGTAAAAAGGTGTAAAAATAGCACTTAAACGTCGAAATATCTCAAGCGGGAAGGAAATGACGGTCAGTTTCCATCAAAATCGACGAAATCGTCGAGATTTGCGAGCTGTTCCGCTTGTTTCGACGGTTAAACTGTTGTTTATTACATTCTACTCGTAAAAAGGAGTGAAATGAGCGCTTAAACGTCGAAATATCTCAAGCGGGAAGGAAATGACGGTCAGTTTTCATCAAAATCGACGAAATCATCGAGATTTGCGAGCTGTTCCGCTTGTTTCGACGGTTAAACTGTTGTTTATTACATTCTACACGTAAAAAGGAGTGAAATGAGCGTTTAAACGTCGAAATATCTCAAACGGGAAGGAAATGACGGTCAGTTTCCATCAAAATCGACGAAATCATCGAGATTTGCGAGCTGTTCCGCTTGTTTCGACGGTTAAACTGTTATTTATTACATTCTGCACGTAAAAAGGTGTAAAAATAGCACTTAAACGTCGAAATATCTCAAGCGGGAAGGAAATGACGGTCAGTTTCCATCAAAATCGTCGAAATCATCGAGATTTGCGAGCTGTTCCGCTTGTTTCGACGGTTACACGGTTGTGCATTGCATTCTGCACGTAAAAAGGTGTAAAAATAGCACTTAAACGTCGAAATATCTCAAGCGGGAAGGAAATGACGGTCAGTTTCCATCAAAATCGACGAAATCATCGAGATTTGCGAGCTGTTCCGCTTGTTTCGACGGTTAAACTGTTGTTTATTACATTCTACACGTAAAAAGGAGTGAAATGAGCGTTTAAACGTCGAAATATCTCAAACGGGAAGGAAATGACGGTCAGTTTCCATCAAAATCGACGAAATCGTCGAGATTTGCGAGCTGTTCCGCTTGTTTCGACGGTTAAACGGTTGTGCATTGCATTCTGCACGTAAAAAGGAGTGAAATGAGCGTTTAAACGTCGAAATATCTCAAACGGGAAGAAAATGACGGTCAGTTTTCATCAAAATCGACGAAATCATCGAGATTTGCGAGTTGTTCCGCTTGTTTCGACGGTTAAACGTTTGTTTATTACATTCTGCACGTAAAAAGGTGTAAAAATAGCACTTAAACGTCGAAATATCTCAAGCGGGAAGGAAATGACGGTCAGTTTTCATCAAAATCGACGAAAACATCGAGATTTGCGAGCTGTTCCGCTTGTTTCGACGGTTAAACTGTTGTTTATTACATTCTACACGTAAAAAGGAGTGAAATGAGCGTTTAAACGTCGAAATATCTCAAACGGGAAGGAAATGACGGTCAGTTTCCATCAAAATCGACGAAATCGTCGAGATTTGCGAGCTGTTCCGCTTGTTTCGACGGTTACACGGTTGTGCATTGCATTCTGCACGTAAAAAGGAGTGAAATGAGCGTTTAAACGTCGAAATATCTCAAGCGGGAAGGAAATGACGGTCAGTTTCCATCAATATCGACGAAATCATCGAGATTTGCGAGCTGTTCCGCTTGTTTCGACGGTTAAACTGTTGTTTATTACATTCTACACGTAAAAAGGAGTGAAATGAGCGTTTAAACGTCGAAATATCTCGAACGGGAAGGAAATGACGGTCAGTTTCCATCAAAATCGACGAAACCATCGAGATTTGCGAGCTGTTCCGCTTGTTTCGACGGTTAAACTGTTGTTTATTACATTCTGCACGTAAAAAGGTGTAAAAATAGCACTTAAACGTCGAAATATCTCAAGCGGGAAGGAAATGACGGTCAGTTTCCATCAAAATCGACGAAATCGTCGAGATTTGCGAGCTGTTCCGATTGTTTCGACGGTTAAACTGTTGTTTATTACATTCTACTCGTAAAAAGGAGTGAAATGAGCGCTTAAACGTCGAAATATCTCAAGCGGGAAGGAAATGACGGTCAGTTTTCATCAAAATCGACGAAATCATCGAGATTTGCGAGCTGTTCCGCTTGTTTCGACGGTTAAACTGTTGTTTATTACATTCTACACGTAAAAAGGAGTGAAATGAGCGCTTAAACGTCGAAATATCTCAAACGGGAAGGAAATGACGGTCAGTTTCCATCAAAATCGACGAAATCATCGAGATTTGCGAGCTGTTCCGCTTGTTTCGACGGTTAAACTGTTGTTTATTACATTCTACACGTAAAAAGGAGTGAAATGAGCGCTTAAACGTCGAAATATCTCAAACGGGAAGGAAATGACGGTCAGTTTCCATCAAAATCGACGAAATCATCGAGATTTGCGAGCTGTTCCGCTTGTTTCGACGGTTAAACTGTTGTTTATTACATTCTACACGTAAAAAGGTGTAAAAATAGCACTTAAACGTCGAAATATCTCAAGCGGGAAGGAAATGACGGTCAATTTCCATCAAAATCGACGAAATCATCGAGATTTGCGAGCTGTTCCGCTTGTTTCGACGGTTAAACTGTTGTTTATTACATTCTGCACGTAAAAAGGAGTGAAATGAGCGTTTAAACGTCGAAATATCTCAAACGGGAAGGAAATGACGGTCAGTTTCCATCAAAATCGACGAAATCATCGAGATTTGCGAGCTGTTCCGCTTGTTTCGACGGTTAAACTGTTGTTTATTACATTCTACACGTAAAAAGGAGTGAAATGAGCGTTTCAACGTCGAAATATCTCAAACGGGAAGGAAATGACGGTCAGTTTCCATCAAAATCGACGAAATCGTCGAGATTTGCGAGCTGTTCCGCTTGTTTCGACGGTTAAACGGTTGTGCATTGCATTCTGCACGTAAAAAGGAGTGAAAATAGCACTTAAACGTCGAAATATCTCAAGCGGGAAGGAAATGACGGTCAGTTTCCATCAAAATCGACGAAATCGTCGAGATTTGCGAGCTGTTCCGCTTGTTTCGACGGTTAAACTGTTGTTTATTACATTCTACTCGTAAAAAGGAGTGAAATGAGCGCTTAAACGTCGAAATATCTCAAGCGGGAAGGAAATGACGGTCAGTTTTCATCAAAATCGACGAAATCATCGAGATTTGCGAGCTGTTCCGCTTGTTTCGACGGTTAAACTGTTGTTTATTACATTCTACACGTAAAAAGGAGTGAAATGAGCGTTTAAACGTCGAAATATCTCAAACGGGAAGGAAATGACGGTCAGTTTCCATCAAAATCGACGAAATCATCGAGATTTGCGAGCTGTTCCGCTTGTTTCGACGGTTAAACTGTTGTTTATTACATTCTACACGTAAAAAGGAGTGAAATGAGCGTTTAAACGTCGAAATATCTCAAACGGGAAGGAAATGACGGTCAGTTTCCATCAAAATCGACGAAATCGTCGAGATTTGCGAGCTGTTCCGCTTGTTAAGACGGTTAAACGGTTGTGCATTGCATTCTGCACGTAAAAAGGTGTAAAAATAGCACTTAAACGTCGAAATATCTCAAGCGGGAAGGAAATGACGGTCAGTTTTCATCAAAATCGACGAAATCATCGAGATTTGCGAGTTGTTCCGCTTGTTTCGACGGTTAAACGGTTGTGCATTGCATTCTGCACGTAAAAAGGAGTGAAATGAGCGTTTAAACGTCGAAATATCTCAAACGGGAAGGAAATGACGGTCAGTTTCCATCAAAATCGACGAAAACATCGAGATTTGCGAGCTGTTCCGCTTGTTTCGACGGTTAAACTGTTGTTTATTACATTCTACACGTAAAAAGGAGTGAAATGAGCGTTTAAACGTCGAAATATCTCAAACGGGAAGGAAATGACGGTCAGTTTCCATCAAAATCGACGAAATCGTCGAGATTTGCGAGCTGTTCCGCTTGTTTCGACGGTTACACGGTTGTGCATTGCATTCTGCACGTAAAAAGGAGTGAAATGAGCGTTTAAACGTCGAAATATCTCAAGCGGGAAGGAAATGACGGTCAGTTTCCATCAATATCGACGAAATCATCGAGATTTGCGAGCTGTTCCGCTTGTTTCGACGGTTAAACTGTTGTTTATTACATTCTACACGTAAAAAGGAGTGAAATGAGCGTTTAAACGTCGAAATATCTCGAACGGGAAGGAAATGACGGTCAGTTTCCATCAAAATCGACGAAATCATCGAGATTTGCGAGCTGTTCCGCTTGTTTCGACGGTTAAACTGTTGTTTATTACATTCTGCACGTAAAAAGGTGTAAAAATAGCACTTAAACGTCGAAATATCTCAAGCGGGAAGGAAATGACGGTCAGTTTCCATCAAAATCGACGAAATCGTCGAGATTTGCGAGCTGTTCCGCTTGTTTCGACGGTTAAACTGTTGTTTATTACATTCTACTCGTAAAAAGGAGTGAAATGAGCGCTTAAACGTCGAAATATCTCAAGCGGGAAGGAAATGACGGTCAGTTTTCATCAAAATCGACGAAATCATCGAGATTTGCGTGCTGTTCCGCTTGTTTCGACGGTTAAACTGTTGTTTATTACATTCTACACGTAAAAAGGAGTGAAATGAGCTTTTAAACGTCGAAATATCTCAAACGGGAAGGAAATGACGGTCAGTTTCCATCAAAATCGACGAAATCATCGAGATTTGCGAGCTGTTCCGCTTGTTTCGACGGTTAAACTGCTGTTTATTACATTCTACACGTAAAAAGGAGTAAAATGAGCGTTTAAACGTCGAAATATCTCAAACGGGAAGGAAATGACGGTCAGTTTCCATCAAAATCGACGAAATCGTCGAGATTTGCGAGCTGTTCCGCTTGTTTCGACGGTTAAACGGTTGTGCATTGCATTCTGCACGTAAAAAGGTGTAAAAATAGCACTTAAACGTCGAAATATCTCAAGCGGGAAGGAAATGACGGTCAATTTCCATCAAAATCGACGAAATCATCGAGATTTGCGAGCTGTTCCGCTTGTTTCGACGGTTAAACGGTTGTGCATTGCATTCTGCACGTAAAAAGGAGTGAAATGAGCGTTTAAACGTCGAAATATCTCAAACGGGAAGAAAATGACGGTCAGTTTTCATCAAAATCGACGAAATCATCGAGATTTGCGAGTTGTTCCGCTTGTTTCGACGGTTAAACGTTTGTTTATTACATTCTGCACGTAAAAAGGTGTAAAAATAGCACTTAAACGTCGAAATATCTCAAGCGGGAAGGAAATGACGGTCAGTTTTCATCAAAATCGACGAAAACATCGAGATTTGCGAGCTGTTCCGCTTGTTTCGACGGTTAAACTGTTGTTTATTACATTCTACACGTAAAAAGGAGTGAAAGGAGCGTTTAAACGTCGAAATATCTCAAGCGGGAAGGAAATGACGGTCAGTTTTCATCAAAATCGACGAAAACATCGAGATTTGCGAGATGTTCCGCTTGTTTCGACGGTTAAACTGTTGTTTATTACAATCTGCACGTAAAAAGGAGTAAAAATAGCGCTTAAACGTCGAAATATCTCAAGCGGGAAGGAAATGACGGTCAGTTTCCATCAAAATCGACGAAATCATCGAGATTTGCGAGCTGTTCCGCTTGTTTCGACGGTTAAACTGTTGTTTATTACATTCTACACGTAAAAAGGAGTGAAATGAGCGCTTAAACTTCGAAATATCTCAAACGGGAAGGAAATGACGGTCAGTTTCCATCAAAATCGACGAAATCATCGAGATTTGCGAGCTGTTCCGCTTGTTTCGACGGTTAAACTGTTGTTTATTACATTCTACACGTAAAAAGGAGTGAAATGAGCGTTTAAACGTCGAAATATCTCAAACGGGAAGGAAATGACGGTCAGTTTCCATCAAAATCGACGAAATTATCGAGATTTGCGAGCTGTTCCGCTTGTTTCGACGGTTAAACTGTTGTTTATTACATTCTACACGTAAAAAGGAGTGAAATGAGCGCTTAAACGTCGAAATATCTCAAACGGGAAGGAAATGACGGTCAGTTTCCATCAAAATCGACGAAATCGTCGAGATTTGCGAGCTGTTCCGCTTGTTTCGTCGGTTAAACTGTTGTTTATTACATTCTGCACGTAAAAAGGTGTAAAAATAGCACTTAAACGTCGAAATATCTCAAGCGGGAAGGAAATGACGGTCAATTTCCATCAAATTCGACGAAATCATCGAGATTTGCGAGCTGTTCCGCTTGTTTCGACGGTTAAACTGTTGTTTATTACATTCTACACGTAAAAAGGAGTGAAATGAGCGTTTAAACGTCGAAATATCTCAAACGGGAAGGAAATGACGGTCAGTTTCCATCAAAATCGACGAAATCGTCGAGATTTGCGAGCTGTTCCGCTTGTTTCGACGGTTAAACGGTTGTGCATTGCATTCTGCACGTAAAAAGGAGTGAAATGAGCGTTTAAACGTCGAAATATCTCAAACGGGAAGAAAATGACGGTCAGTTTTCATCAAAATCGACGAAATCATCGAGATTTGCGAGTTGTTCCGCTTGTTTCGACGGTTAAACGTTTGTTTATTACATTCTGCACGTAAAAAGGTGTAAAAATAGCACTTAAACGTCGAAATATCTCAAGCGGGAAGGAAATGACGGTCAGTTTTCATCAAAATCGACGAAAACATCGAGATTTGCGAGCTGTTCCGCTTGTTTCGACGGTTAAACTGTTGTTTATTACATTCTACACGTAAAAAGGAGTGAAATGAGCGTTTAAACGTCGAAATATCTCAAACGGGAAGGAAATGACGGTCAGTTTCCATCAAAATCGACGAAATCGTCGAGATTTGCGAGCTGTTCCGCTTGTTTCGACGGTTACACGGTTGTGCATTGCATTCTGCACGTAAAAAGGAGTGAAATGAGCGTTTAAACGTCGAAATACCTCAAGCGGGAAGGAAATGACGGTCAGTTTCCATCAATATCGACGAAATCATCGAGATTTGCGAGCTGTTCCGCTTGTTTCGACGGTTAAACTGTTGTTTATTACATTCTACACGTAAAAAGGAGTGAAATGAGCGTTTAAACGTCGAAATATCTCGAACGGGAAGGAAATGACGGTCAGTTTCCATCAAAATCGACGAAATCATCGAGATTTGCGAGCTGTTCCGCTTGTTTCGACGGTTAAACTGTTGTTTATTACATTCTGCACGTAAAAAGGTGTAAAAATAGCACTTAAACGTCGAAATATCTCAAGCGGGAAGGAAATGACGGTCAGTTTCCATCAAAATCGACGAAATCGTCGAGATTTGCGAGCTGTTCCGCTTGTTTCGACGGTTAAACTGTTGTTTATTACATTCTACTCGTAAAAAGGAGTGAAATGAGCGCTTAAACGTCGAAATATCTCAAGCGGGAAGGAAATGACGGTCAGTTTTCATCAAAATCGACGAAATCATCGAGATTTGCGAGCTGTTCCGCTTGTTTCGACGGTTAAACTGTTGTTTATTACATTCTACACGTAAAAAGGAGTGAAATGAGCGTTTAAACGTCGAAATATCTCAAACGGGAAGGAAATGACGGTCAGTTTCCATCAAAATCGACGAAATCATCGAGATTTGCGAGCTGTTCCGCTTGTTTCGACGGTTACACGGTTGTGCATTGCATTCTGCACGTAAAAAGGAGTGAAATGAGCGTTTAAACGTCGAAATATCTCAAACGGGAAGGAAATGACGGTCAGTTTCCATCAAAATCGACGAAATCATCGAGATTTGCGAGCTGTTCCGCTTGTTTCGACGGTTAAACTGTTATTTATTACATTCTGCACGTAAAAAGGTGTAAAAATAGCACTTAAACGTCGAAATATCTCAAGCGGGAAGGAAATGACGGTCAGTTTCCATCAAAATCGTCGAAATCATCGAGATTTGCGAGCTGTTCCGCTTGTTTCGACGGTTACACGGTTGTGCATTGCATTCTGCACGTAAAAAGGTGTAAAAATAGCACTTAAACGTCGAAATATCTCAAGCGGGAAGGAAATGACGGTCAGTTTCCATCAAAATCGACGAAATCATCGAGATTTGCGAGCTGTTCCGCTTGTTTCGACGGTTAAACTGTTGTTTATTACATTCTACACGTAAAAAGGAGTGAAATGAGCGTTTAAACGTCGAAATATCTCAAACGGGAAGGAAATGACGGTCAGTTTCCATCAAAATCGACGAAATCGTCGAGATTTGCGAGCTGTTCCGCTTGTTTCGACGGTTAAACGGTTGTGCATTGCATTCTGCACGTAAAAAGGAGTGAAATGAGCGTTTAAACGTCGAAATATCTCAAACGGGAAGAAAATGACGGTCAGTTTTCATCAAAATCGACGAAATCATCGAGATTTGCGAGTTGTTCCGCTTGTTTCGACGGTTAAACGTTTGTTTATTACATTCTGCACGTAAAAAGGTGTAAAAATAGCACTTAAACGTCGAAATATCTCAAGCGGGAAGGAAATGACGGTCAGTTTTCATCAAAATCGACGAAAACATCGAGATTTGCGAGCTGTTCCGCTTGTTTCGACGGTTAAACTGTTGTTTATTACATTCTACACGTAAAAAGGAGTGAAATGAGCGTTTAAACGTCGAAATATCTCAAACGGGAAGGAAATGACGGTCAGTTTCCATCAAAATCGACGAAATCGTCGAGATTTGCGAGCTGTTCCGCTTGTTTCGACGGTTACACGGTTGTGCATTGCATTCTGCACGTAAAAAGGAGTGAAATGAGCGTTTAAACGTCGAAATATCTCAAGCGGGAAGGAAATGACGGTCAGTTTCCATCAATATCGACGAAATCATCGAGATTTGCGAGCTGTTCCGCTTGTTTCGACGGTTAAACTGTTGTTTATTACATTCTACACGTAAAAAGGAGTGAAATGAGCGTTTAAACGTCGAAATATCTCGAACGGGAAGGAAATGACGGTCAGTTTCCATCAAAATCGACGAAACCATCGAGATTTGCGAGCTGTTCCGCTTGTTTCGACGGTTAAACTGTTGTTTATTACATTCTGCACGTAAAAAGGTGTAAAAATAGCACTTAAACGTCGAAATATCTCAAGCGGGAAGGAAATGACGGTCAGTTTCCATCAAAATCGACGAAATCGTCGAGATTTGCGAGCTGTTCCGATTGTTTCGACGGTTAAACTGTTGTTTATTACATTCTACTCGTAAAAAGGAGTGAAATGAGCGCTTAAACGTCGAAATATCTCAAGCGGGAAGGAAATGACGGTCAGTTTTCATCAAAATCGACGAAATCATCGAGATTTGCGAGCTGTTCCGCTTGTTTCGACGGTTAAACTGTTGTTTATTACATTCTACACGTAAAAAGGAGTGAAATGAGCGCTTAAACGTCGAAATATCTCAAACGGGAAGGAAATGACGGTCAGTTTCCATCAAAATCGACGAAATCATCGAGATTTGCGAGCTGTTCCGCTTGTTTCGACGGTTAAACTGTTGTTTATTACATTCTACACGTAAAAAGGAGTGAAATGAGCGCTTAAACGTCGAAATATCTCAAACGGGAAGGAAATGACGGTCAGTTTCCATCAAAATCGACGAAATCATCGAGATTTGCGAGCTGTTCCGCTTGTTTCGACGGTTAAACTGTTGTTTATTACATTCTACACGTAAAAAGGTGTAAAAATAGCACTTAAACGTCGAAATATCTCAAGCGGGAAGGAAATGACGGTCAATTTCCATCAAAATCGACGAAATCATCGAGATTTGCGAGCTGTTCCGCTTGTTTCGACGGTTAAACTGTTGTTTATTACATTCTGCACGTAAAAAGGAGTGAAATGAGCGTTTAAACGTCGAAATATCTCAAACGGGAAGGAAATGACGGTCAGTTTCCATCAAAATCGACGAAATCATCGAGATTTGCGAGCTGTTCCGCTTGTTTCGACGGTTAAACTGTTGTTTATTACATTCTACACGTAAAAAGGAGTGAAATGAGCGTTTCAACGTCGAAATATCTCAAACGGGAAGGAAATGACGGTCAGTTTCCATCAAAATCGACGAAATCGTCGAGATTTGCGAGCTGTTCCGCTTGTTTCGACGGTTAAACGGTTGTGCATTGCATTCTGCACGTAAAAAGGAGTGAAAATAGCACTTAAACGTCGAAATATCTCAAGCGGGAAGGAAATGACGGTCAGTTTCCATCAAAATCGACGAAATCGTCGAGATTTGCGAGCTGTTCCGCTTGTTTCGACGGTTAAACTGTTGTTTATTACATTCTACTCGTACAAAGGAGTGAAATGAGCGCTTAAACGTCGAAATATCTCAAGCGGGAAGGAAATGACGGTCAGTTTTCATCAAAATCGACGAAATCATCGAGATTTGCGAGCTGTTCCGCTTGTTTCGACGGTTAAACTGTTGTTTATTACATTCTACACGTAAAAAGGAGTGAAATGAGCGTTTAAACGTCGAAATATCTCAAACGGGAAGGAAATGACGGTCAGTTTCCATCAAAATCGACGAAATCATCGAGATTTGCGAGCTGTTCCGCTTGTTTCGACGGTTAAACTGTTGTTTATTACATTCTACACGTAAAAAGGAGTGAAATGAGCGTTTAAACGTCGAAATATCTCAAACGGGAAGGAAATGACGGTCAGTTTCCATCAAAATCGACGAAATCGTCGAGATTTGCGAGCTGTTCCGCTTGTTAAGACGGTTAAACGGTTGTGCATTGCATTCTGCACGTAAAAAGGTGTAAAAATAGCACTTAAACGTCGAAATATCTCAAGCGGGAAGGAAATGACGGTCAATTTCCATCAAAATCGACGAAATCATTGAGATTTGCGAGCTGTTCCGCTTGTTTCGACGGTTAAACTGTTGTTTATTACATTCTACACGTAAAAAGGAGTGAAATGAGCGTTTAAACGTCGAAATATCTCAAACGGGAAGGAAATGACGGTCAGTTTCCATCAAAATCGACGAAATCATCGAGATTTGCGAGCTGTTCCGCTTGTTTCGACGGTTAAACTGTTGTTTATTACATTCTGCACGTAAAAAGGTGTAAAAATAGCACTTAAACGTCGAAATATCTCAAGCGGGAAGGAAATGACGGTCAGTTTTCATCAAAATCGACGAAAACATCGAGATTTGCGAGCTGTTCCGCTTGTTTCGACGGTTTAAACTGTTGTTTATTACATTCTACACGTAAAAAGGAGTGAAATGAGCGTTTAAACGTCGAAATATCTCAAACGGGAAGGAAATGACGGTCAGTTTCCATCAAAATCGACGAAATCGTCGAGATTTGCGAGCTGTTCCGCTTGTTTCGACGGGTTACACGGTTGTGCATTGCATTCTGCACGTAAAAAGGAGTGAAATGAGCGTTTAAACGTCGAAATATCTCAAGCGGGAAGGAAATGACGGTCAGTTTCCATCAATATCGACGAAATCATCGAGATTTGCGAGCTGTTCCGCTTGTTTCGACGGTTAAACTGTTGTTTATTACATTCTACACGTAAAAAGGAGTGAAATGAGCGTTTAAACGTCGAAATATCTCGAACGGGAAGGAAATGACGGTCAGTTTCCATCAAAATCGACGAAATCATCGAGATTTGCGAGCTGTTCCGCTTGTTTCGACGGTTAAACTGTTGTTTATTACATTCTGCACGTAAAGAGGTGTAAAAATAGCACTTAAACGTCGAAATATCTCAAGCGGGAAGGAAATGACGGTCAGTTTCCATCAAAATCGACGAAATCGTCGAGATTTGCGAGCTGTTCCGCTTGTTTCGACGGTTAAACTGTTGTTTATTACATTCTACTCGTAAAAAGGAGTGAAATGAGCGCTTAAACGTCGAAATATCTCAAGCGGGAAGGAAATGACGGTCAGTTTTCATCAAAATCGACGAAATCATCGAGATTTGCGAGCTGTTCCGCTTGTTTCGACGGTTAAACTGTTGTTTATTACATTCTACACGTAAAAAGGAGTGAAATGAGCGTTTAAACGTCGAAATATCTCAAACGGGAAGGAAATGACGGTCAGTTTCCATCAAAATCGACGAAATCATCGAGATTTGCGAGCTGTTCCGCTTGTTTCGACGGTTAAACTGTTGTTTATTACATTCTACACGTAAAAAGGAGTAAAATGAGCGTTTAAACGTCGAAATATCTCAAACGGGAAGGAAATGACGGTCAGTTTCCATCAAAATCGACGAAATCGTCGAGATTTGCGAGCTGTTCCGCTTGTTTCGACGGTTAAACGGTTGTGCATTGCATTCTGCACGTAAAAAGGTGTAAAAATAGCACTTAAACGTCGAAATATCTCAAGCGGGAAGGAAATGACGGTCAATTTCCATCAAAATCGACGAAATCATCGAGATTTGCGAGCTGTTCCGCTTGTTTCGACGGTTAAACGGTTGTGCATTGCATTCTGCACGTAAAAAGGAGTGAAATGAGCGTTTAAAACGTCGAAATATCTCAAACGGGAAGAAAATGACGGTCAGTTTTCATCAAAATCGACGAAATCATCGAGATTTGCGAGTTGTTCCGCTTGTTTCGACGGTTAAACGTTTGTTTATTACATTCTGCACGTAAAAAGGTGTAAAAATAGCACTTAAACGTCGAAATATCTCAAGCGGGAAGGAAATGACGGTCAGTTTTCATCAAAATCGTCGAAAACATCGAGATTTGCGAGCTGTTCCGCTTGTTTCGACGGTTAAACTGTTGTTTATTACATTCTACACGTAAAAAGGAGTGAAAGGAGCGTTTAAACGTCGAAATATCTCAAACGGGAAGGAAATGACGGTCAGTTTCCATCAAAATCGACGAAATCGTCGAGATTTGCGAGCTGTTCCGCTTGTTTCGACGGTTACACGGTTGTGCATTGCATTCTGCACGTAAAAAGGAGTGAAATGAGCGTTTAAACGTCGAAATATCTCAAGCGGGAAGGAAATGACGGTCAGTTTCCATCAAAATCGACGAAATCATCGAGATTTGCGAGCTGTTCCGCTTGTTTCGACGGTTAAACTGTTGTTTATTACATTCTACACGTAAAAAGGAGTGAAATGAGCGTTTAAACGTCGAAATATCTCAAACGGGAAGGAAATGACGGTCAGTTTCCATCAAAATCGACGAAATCATCGAGATTTGCGAGCTGTTCCGCTTGTTTCGACGGTTAAACTGTTGTTTCTTACATTCTGCACGTAAAAAGGTGTAAAAATAGCACTTAAACGTCGAAATATCTCAAGCGGGAAGGAAATGACGGTCAGTTTCCATCAAAATCGACGAAATCGTCGAGATTTGCGAGCTGTTCCGCTTGTTTCGACGGTTAAACTGTTGTTTATTACATTCTACTCGTAAAAAGGTGTGAAATGAGCGCTTAAACGTCGAAATATCTCAAGCGGGAAGGAAATGACGGTCAGTTTTCATCAAAATCGACGAAATCATCGAGATTTGCGAGCTGTTCCGCTTGTTTCGACGGTTAAACTGTTGTTTATTACATTCTACACGTAAAAAGGAGTGAAATGAGCGTTTAAACGTCGAAATATCTCAAACGGGAAGGAAATGACGGTCAGTTTTCATCAAAATCGACGAAATCATCGAGATTTGCGAGCTGTTCCGCTTGTTTCGACGGTTAAACTGTTGTTTATTACATTCTACACGTAAAAAGGTGTAAAAATAGCACTTAAACGTCGAAATATCTCAAGCGGGAAGGAAATGACGGTCAATTTCCATCAAAATCGACGAAATCATCGAGATTTGCGAGCTGTTCCGCTTGTTTCGACGGTTAAACTGTTGTTTATTACATTCTGCACGTAAAAAGGAGTGAAATGAGCGTTTAAAACGTCGAAATATCTCAAACGGGAAGGAAATGACGGTCAGTTTCCATCAAAATCGACGAAATCGTCGAGATTTGCGAGCTGTTCCGCTTGTTTCGACGGTTAAACTGTTGTTTATTACATTCTACACGTAAAAAGGAGTGAAATGAGCGTTTCAACGTCGAAATATCTCAAACGGGAAGGAAATGACGGTCAGTTTCCATCAAAATCGACGAAATCGTCGAGATTTGCGAGCTGTTCCGCTTGTTTCGACGGTTAAACGGTTGTGCATTGCATTCTGCACGTAAAAAGGAGTGAAATGAGCGTTTAAACGTCGAAATATCTCAAACGGGAAGAAAATGACGGTCAGTTTTCATCAAAATCGACGAAATCATCGAGATTTGCGAGTTGTTCCGCTTGTTTCGACGGTTAAGCGTTTGTTTATTACATTCTGCACGTAAAAAGGTGTAAAAATAGCACTTAAACGTCGAAATATCTCAAGCGGGAAGGAAATGACGGTCAGTTTCCATCAAAATCGACGAAATCGTCGAGATTTGCGAGCTGCTCCGCTTGTTTCGACGGTTAAACTGTTGTTTATTACATTCTACTCGTAAAAAGGAGTGAAATGAGCGCTTAAACGTCGAAATATCTCAAGCGGGAAGGAAATGACGGTCAGTTTTCATCAAAATCGACGAAATCATCGAGATTTGCGAGCTGTTCCGCTTGTTTCGACGGTTAAACTGTTGTTTATTACATTCTACTCGTAAAAAGGAGTGAAATGAGCGCTTAAACGTCGAAATATCTCAAACGGGAAGGAAATGACGGTCAGTTTCCATCAAAATCGACGAAATCATCGAGATTTGCGAGCTGTTCCGCTTGTTTCGACGGTTAAACGGTTGTGCATTGCATTCTGCACGTAAAAAGGAGTGAAATGAGCGTTTAAACGTCGAAATATCTCAAACGGGAAGAAAATGACGGTCAGTTTTCATCAAAATCGACGAAATCATCGAGATTTGCGAGTTGTTCCGCTTGTTTCGACGGTTAAACGTTTGTTTATTACATTCTGCACGTAAAAAGGTGTAAAAATAGCACTTAAACGTCGAAATATCTCAAGCGGGAAGGAAATGACGGTCAGTTTTCATCAAAATCGTCGAAAACATCGAGATTTGCGAGCTGTTCCGCTTGTTTCGACGGTTAAACTGTTGTTTATTACATTCTACACGTAAAAAGGAGTGAAAGGAGCGTTTAAAACGTCGAAATATCTCAAACGGGAAGGAAATGACGGTCAGTTTCCATCAAAATCGACGAAATCGTCGAGATTTGCGAGCTGTTCCGCTTGTTTCGACGGTTACACGGTTGTGCATTGCATTCTGCACGTAAAAAGGAGTGAAATGAGCGTTTAAACGTCGAAATATCTCAAGCGGGAAGGAAATGACGGTCAGTTTCCATCAAAATCGACGAAATCATCGAGATTTGCGAGCTGTTCCGCTTGTTTCGACGGTTAAACTGTTGTTTATTACATTCTACACGTAAAAAGGAGTGAAATGAGCGTTTAAACGTCGAAATATCTCAAACGGGAAGGAAATGACGGTCAGTTTCCATCAAAATCGACGAAATCATCGAGATTTGCGAGCTGTTCCGCTTGTTTCGACGGTTAAACTGTTGTTTCTTACATTCTGCACGTAAAAAGGTGTAAAAATAGCACTTAAACGTCGAAATATCTCAAGCGGGAAGGAAATGACGGTCAGTTTCCATCAAAATCGACGAAATCGTCGAGATTTGCGAGCTGTTCCGCTTGTTTCGACGGTTAAACTGTTGTTTATTACATTCTACTCGTAAAAAGGTGTGAAATGAGCGCTTAAACGTCGAAATATCTCAAGCGGGAAGGAAATGACGGTCAGTTTTCATCAAAATCGACGAAATCATCGAGGATTGCGAGCTGTTCCGCTTGTTTCGACGGTTAAACTGTTGTTTATTACATTCTACACGTAAAAAGGAGTGAAATGAGCGTTTAAAACGTCGAAATATCTCAAACGGGAAGGAAATGACGGTCAGTTTTCATCAAAATCGACGAAATCATCGAGATTTGCGAGCTGTTCCGCTTGTTTCGACGGTTAAACTGTTGTTTATTACATTCTACACGTAAAAAGGTGTAAAAATAGCACTTAAACGTCGAAATATCTCAAGCGGGAAGGAAATGACGGTCAATTTCCATCAAAATCGACGAAATCATCGAGATTTGCGAGCTGTTCCGCTTGTTTCGACGGTTAAACTGTTGTTTATTACATTCTGCACGTAAAAAGGAGTGAAATGAGCGTTTAAACGTCGAAATATCTCAAACGGGAAGGAAATGACGGTCAGTTTCCATCAAAATCGACGAAATCGTCGAGATTTGCGAGCTGTTCCGCTTGTTTCGACGGTTAAACTGTTGTTTATTACATTCTACACGTAAAAAGGAGTGAAATGAGCGTTTCAACGTCGAAATATCTCAAACGGGAAGGAAATGACGGTCAGTTTCCATCAAAATCGACGAAATCGTCGAGATTTGCGAGCTGTTCCGCTTGTTTCGACGGTTAAACGGTTGTGCATTGCATTCTGCACGTAAAAAGGAGTGAAATGAGCGTTTAAACGTCGAAATATCTCAAACGGGAAGAAAATGACGGTCAGTTTTCATCAAAATCGACGAAATCATCGAGATTTGCGAGTTGTTCCGCTTGTTTCGACGGTTAAGCGTTTGTTTATTACATTCTGCACGTAAAAAGGTGTAAAAATAGCACTTAAACGTCGAAATATCTCAAGCGGGAAGGAAATGACGGTCAGTTTCCATCAAAATCGACGAAATCGTCGAGATTTGCGAGCTGCTCCGCTTGTTTCGACGGTTAAACTGTTGTTTATTACATTCTACTCGTAAAAAGGAGTGAAATGAGCGCTTAAACGTCGAAATATCTCAAGCGGGAAGGAAATGACGGTCAGTTTTCATCAAAATCGACGAAATCATCGAGATTTGCGAGCTGTTCCGCTTGTTTCGACGGTTAAACTGTTGTTTATTACATTCTACTCGTAAAAAGGAGTGAAATGAGCGCTTAAACGTCGAAATATCTCAAACGGGAAGGAAATGACGGTCAGTTTCCATCAAAATCGACGAAATCATCGAGATTTGCGAGCTGTTCCGCTTGTTTCGACGGTTAAACTGTTGTTTATTACATTCTACACGTAAAAAGGAGTGAAATGAGCGCTTAAACGTCGAAATATCTCAAACGGGAAGGAAATGACGGTCAGTTTCCATCAAAATCGACGAAATCATCGAGATTTGCGAGCTGTTCCGCTTGTTTCGACGGTTAAACTGTTGTTTATTACAATCTGCACGTAAAAAGGAGTAAAAATAGCGCTTAAACGTCGAAATATCTCAAGCGGGAAGGAAATGACGGTCAGTTTCCATCAAAATCGACGAAATCATCGAGATTTGCGAGCTGTTCCGCTTGTTTCGACGGTTAAACTGTTGTTTATTACATTCTACACGTAAAAAGGAGTGAAATGAGCGTTTAAACGTCGAAATATCTCAAACGGGAAGAAAATGACGGTCAGTTTTCATCAAAATCGACGAAATCATCGAGATTTGCGAGTTGTTCCGCTTGTTTCGACGGTTAAGCGTTTGTTTATTACATTCTGCACGTAAAAAGGTGTAAAAATAGCACTTAAACGTCGAAATATCTCAAGCGGGAAGGAAATGACGGTCAGTTTCCATCAAAATCGACGAAATCGTCGAGATTTGCGAGCTGCTCCGCTTGTTTCGACGGTTAAACTGTTGTTTATTACATTCTACACGTAAAAAGGAGTGAAATGAGCGCTTAAAACGTCGAAATATCTCAAACGGGAAGGAAATGACGGTCAGTTTCCATCAAAATCGACGAAATCATCGAGATTTGCGAGCTGTTCCGCTTGTTTCGACGGTTAAACTGTTGTTTATTACATTCTACACGTAAAAAGGAGTGAAATGAGCGCTTAAACGTCGAAATATCTCAAACGGGAAGGAAATGACGGTCAGTTTCCATCAAAATCGACGAAATCATCGAGATTTGCGAGCTGTTCCGCTTGTTTCGACGGTTAAACTGTTGTTTATTACATTCTACACGTAAAAAGGAGTGAAATGAGCGCTTAAACGTCGAAATATCTCAAACGGGAAGGAAATGACGGTCAGTTTCCATCAAAATCGACGAAATCATCGAGATTTGCGAGCTGTTCCGCTTGTTTCGACGGTTAAACTGTTGTTTATTACATTCTACACGTAAAAAGGAGTGAAATGAGCGCTTAAACGTCGAAATATCTCAAACGGGAAGGAAATGACGGTCAGTTTCCATCAAAATCGACGAAATCATCGAGATTTGCGAGCTGTTCCGCTTGTTTCGACGGTTAAACTGTTGTTTATTACATTCTGCACGTAAAAAGGTGTAAAAATAGCACTTAAACGTCGAAATATCTCAAGCGGGAAGGAAATGACGGTCAGTTTTCATCAAAATCGACGAAATCATCGAGATTTGCGAGCTGTTCCGCTTGTTTCGACGGTTAAACTGTTGTTTATTACATTCTACACGTAAAAAGGAGTGAAATGAGCGCTTAAACGTCGAAATATCTCAAACGGGAAGGAAATGACGGTCAGTTTCCATCAAAATCGACGAAATCATCGAGATTTGCGAGCTGTTCCGCTTGTTTCGACGGTTAAACTGTTGTTTATTACATTCTGCACGTAAAAAGGTGTAAAAATAGCACTTAAACGTCGAAATATCTCAAGCGGGAAGGAAATGACGGTCAGTTTCCATCAAAATCGACGAAATCGTCGAGATTTGCGAGCTGCTCCGCTTGTTTCGACGGTTAAACTGTTGTTTATTACATTCTACTCGTAAAAAGGAGTGAAATGAGCGCTTAAACGTCGAAATATCTCAAGCGGGAAGGAAATGACGGTCAGTTTTCATCAAAATCGACGAAATCATCGAGATTTGCGAGCTGTTCCGCTTGTTTCGACGGTTAAAACTGTTGTTTATTACATTCTACTCGTAAAAAGGAGTGAAATGAGCGCTTAAACGTCGAAATATCTCAAACGGGAAGGAAATGACGGTCAGTTTCCATCAAAATCGACGAAATCATCGAGATTTGCGAGCTGTTCCGCTTGTTTCGACGGTTAAACTGTTGTTTATTACATTCTGCACGTAAAAAGGTGTAAAAATAGCACTTAAACGTCGAAATATCTCAAGCGGGAAGGAAATGACGGTCAGTTTTCATCAAAATCGACGAAAACATCGAGATTTGCGAGCTGTTCCGCTTGTTTCGACGGTTAAACTGTTGTTTATTACAATCTGCACGTAAAAAGGAGTAAAAATAGCGCTTAAACGTCGAAATATCTCAAGCGGGAAGGAAATGACGGTCAGTTTCCATCAAAATCGACGAAATCATCGAGATTTGCGAGCTGTTCCGCTTGTTTCGACGGTTAAACTGTTGTTTATTACATTCTACACGTAAAAAGGAGTGAAATGAGCGCTTAAACGTCGAAATATCTCAAACGGGAAGGAAATGACGGTCAGTTTCATCAAAATCGACGAAATCATCGAGATTTGCGAGCTGTTCCGCTTGTTTCGACGGTTAAACTGTTGTTTATTACATTCTACACGTAAAAAGGAGTGAAATGAGCGCTTAAACGTCGAAATATCTCAAACGGGAAGGAAATGACGGTCAGTTTCCATCAAAATCGACGAAATCATCGAGATTTGCGAGCTGTTCCGCTTGTTTCGACGGTTAAACTGTTGTTTATTACATTCTACACGTAAAAAGGAGTGAAATGAGCGCTTAAACGTCGAAATATCTCAAACGGGAAGGAAATGACGTTCAGTTTCCATCAAAATCGACGAAATCATCGAGATTTGCGAGCTGTTCCGCTTGTTTCGACGGTTAAACTGTTGTTTATTACATTCTACACGTAAAAAGGAGTGAAATGAGCGCTTAAACGTCGAAATATCTCAAACGGGAAGGAAATGACGGTCAGTTTCCATCAAAATCGACGAAATCATCGAGATTTGCGAGCTGTTCCGCTTGTTTCGACGGTTAAACTGTTGTTTATTACATTCTACACGTAAAAAGGAGTGAAATGAGCGCTTAAACGTCGAAATATCTCAAACGGGAAGGAAATGACGGTCAGTTTCCATCAAAATCGACGAAATCATCGAGATTTGCGAGCTGTTCCGCTTGTTTCGACGGTTAAACTGTTGTTTATTACATTCTACACGTAAAAAGGAGTGAAATGAGCGCTTAAACGTCGAAATATCTCAAACGGGAAGGAAATGACGGTCAGTTTCCATCAAAATCGACGAAATCATCGAGATTTGCGAGCTGTTCCGCTTGTTTCGACGGTTAAACTGTTGTTTATTACATTCTACTCGTAAAAAGGAGTGAAATGAGCGCTTAAACGTCGAAATATCTCAAACGGGAAGGAAATGACGGTCAGTTTCCATCAAAATCGACGAAATCATCGAGATTTGCGAGCTGTTCCGCTTGTTTCGACGGTTAAACTGTTGTTTATTACATTCTGCACGTAAAAAGGTGTAAAAATAGCACTTAAACGTCGAAATATCTCAAGCGGGAAGGAAATGACGGTCAGTTTTCATCAAAATCGACGAAAACATCGAGATTTGCGAGCTGTTCCGCTTGTTTCGACGGTTAAACTGTTGTTTATTACAATCTGCACGTAAAAAGGAGTAAAAATAGCGCTTAAACGTCGAAATATCTCAAGCGGGAAGGAAATGACGGTCAGTTTCCATCAAAATCGACGAAATCATCGAGATTTGCGAGCTGTTCCGCTTGTTTCGACGGTTAAACTGTTGTTTATTACATTCTACACGTAAAAAGGAGTGAAATGAGCGCTTAAACGTCGAAATATCTCAAACGGGAAGGAAATGACGGTCAGTTTCCATCAAAATCGACGAAATCATCGAGATTTGCGAGCTGTTCCGCTTGTTTCGACGGTTAAACTGTTGTTTATTACATTCTACACGTAAAAAGGAGTGAAATGAGCGCTTAAACGTCGAAATATCTCAAACGGGAAGGAAATGACGGTCAGTTTCCATCAAAATCGACGAAATCATCGAGATTTGCGAGCTGTTCCGCTTGTTTCGACGGTTAAACTGTTGTTTATTACATTCTACACGTAAAAAGGAGTGAAATGAGCGCTTAAACGTCGAAATATCTCAAACGGGAAGGAAATGACGGTCAGTTTCCATCAAAATCGACGAAATCATCGAGATTTGCGAGCTGTTCCGCTTGTTTCGACGGTTAAACTGTTGTTTATTACAATCTGCACGTAAAAAGGAGTAAAAATAGCGCTTAAACGTCGAAATATCTCAAGCGGGAAGGAAATGACGGTCAGTTTCCATCAAAATCGACGAAATCATCGAGATTTGCGAGCTGTTCCGCTTGTTTCGACGGTTAAACTGTTGTTTATTACATTCTACACGTAAAAAGGAGTGAAATGAGCGCTTAAACGTCGAGATATCTCAAACGGGAAGGAAATGACGGTCAGTTTCCATCAAAATCGACGAAATCATCGAGATTTGCGAGCTGTTCCGCTTGTTTCGACGGTTAAACTGTTGTTTATTACATTCTACACGTAAAAAGGTGTAAAAATAGCACTTAAACGTCGAAATATCTCAAGCGGGAAGGAAATGACGGTCAATTTCCATCAAAATCGACGAAATCATCGAGATTTGCGAGCTGTTCCGCTTGTTTCGACGGTTAAACTGTTGTTTATTACATTCTGCACGTAAAAAGGAGTGAAATGAGCGTTTAAACGTCGAAATATCTCAAACGGGAAGGAAATGACGGTCAGTTTCCATCAAAATCGACGAAATCATCGAGATTTGCGAGCTGTTCCGCTTGTTTCGACGGTTAAACTGTTGTTTATTACATTCTACACGTAAAAAGGAGTGAAATGAGCGCTTAAACGTCGAAATATCTCAAACGGGAAGGAAATGACGGTCAGTTTCCATCAAAATCGACGAAATCATCGAGATTTGCGAGCTGTTCCGCTTGTTTCGACGGTTAAACTGTTGTTTATTACATTCTGCACGTAAAAAGGTGTAAAAATAGCACTTAAACGTCGAAATATCTCAAGCGGGAAGGAAATGACGGTCAGTTTTCATCAAAATCGACGAAAACATCGAGATTTGCGAGCTGTTCCGCTTGTTTCGACGGTTAAACTGTTGTTTATTACAATCTGCACGTAAAAAGGAGTAAAAATAGCGCTTAAACGTCGAAATATCTCAAGCGGGAAGGAAATGACGGTCAGTTTCCATCAAAATCGACGAAATCATCGAGATTTGCGAGCTGTTCCGCTTGTTTCGACGGTTAAACTGTTGTTTATTACATTCTACACGTAAAAAGGAGTGAAATGAGCGCTTAAACGTCGAAATATCTCAAACGGGAAGGAAATGACGGTCAGTTTCATCAAAATCGACGAAATCATCGAGATTTGCGAGCTGTTCCGCTTGTTTCGACGGTTAAACTGTTGTTTATTACATTCTACACGTAAAAAGGAGTGAAATGAGCGCTTAAACGTCGAAATATCTCAAACGGGAAGGAAATGACGGTCAGTTTCCATCAAAATCGACGAAATCATCGAGATTTGCGAGCTGTTCCGCTTGTTTCGACGGTTAAACTGTTGTTTATTACATTCTACACGTAAAAAGGAGTGAAATGAGCGCTTAAACGTC
>NW_027184989.1:0-47879 GCF_040668555.2 Bombus flavifrons
ACCGTCGAAACAAGCGGAACAGCTCGCAAATCTCGATGATTTCGTCGATTTTGACGGAAACTGACCGTCATTTCCTTCCCGTTTGAGATATTTCGAAGTTTAAACGCTCTTTTTACTCCTTTTTACGTGTAGAATGTAATAAACAACAGTTTAACTGTCGAAACAAGCGGAACAGCACGCAAATCTCGATGATTTCGTCGATTTTGACGGAAACTGACCGTCATTTCCTTCCCGTTTGAGATATTTCGACGTTTAAACGCTCATTTCACTCCTTTTTACGTGCAGAATGTAATAAACAAACGTTTAACCGTCGAAACAAGCGGAACAGCTCGCAAATCTCGATGATTTCGTCGATTTTGATGGAAACTGACCGTCATTTCCTTCCCGCTTGAGATATTTCGACGTTTAAGCGCTATTTTTACACCTTTTTACGTGCAGAATGTAATAAACAAACGTTTAACCGTCGAAACAAGCGGAACAACTCGCAAATCTCGATGATTTCGTCGATTTTGATGAAAACTGACCGTCATTTCCTTCCCGTTTGAGATATTTCGACGTTTTAAACGCTCATTTCACTCCTTTTTACGTGCAGAATGTAATAAACAAACGTTTAGCCGTCGAAACAAGCGGAACAGCTCGCAAATCTCGATGATTTCGTCGATTTTGATGGAAACTGACCGTCATTTCCTTCCCGTTTGAGATATTTCGACGTTTAAACGCTCATTTCACTCCTTTTTACGTGCAGAATGTAATAAACAAACGTTTAACCGTCGAAACAAGCGGAACAGCTCGCAAATCTCGATGATTTCGTCGATTTTGATGAAAACTGACCGTCATTTCCTTCCCGCTTGAGATATTTCGACGTTTAAGCGCTATTTTTACACCTTTTTACGTGCAGAATGTAATAAACAAACGTTTAACCGTCGAAACAAGCGGAACAACTCGCAAATCTCGATGATTTCGTCGATTTTGATGAAAACTGACCGTCATTTCCTTCCCGTTTGAGATATTTCGACGTTTAAACGCTCATTTCACTCCTTTTTACGTGCAGAATGTAATAAACAACCGCTTAACCGTCGAAACTAGCGAAACAGCTCGCAAATCTCGATGATTTCGTCGATTTTGATGAAACTGACCGTCATTTCCTTCCCGTTTGAGATATTTCGACGTTTAAACGCTCATTTCACTCCCTTTTACGTGCAGAATGTAATAAACAACCGCTTAACCGTCGAAACTAGCGAAACAGCTCGCAAATCTCGATGATTTCGTCGATTTTGATGAAAACTGACCGTCATTTCCTTCCCGCTTGAGATATTTCGACGTTTAAGCGCTATTTTTACACCTTTTTACGTGCAGAATGTAATAAACAAACGTTTAACCGTCGGAACAAGCGGAACAACTCGCAAATCTCGATGATTTCGTCGATTTTGATGAAAACTGACCGTCATTTCCTTCCCGTTAGAGATATTTCGACGTTTAAACGCTCATTTCACTCCTTTTTACGTGCAGAATGTAATAAACAACCGCTTAACCGTCGAAACTAGCGAAACAGCTCGCAAATCTCGATGATTTCGTCGATTTTGATGGAAACTGAACGTCATTTCCTTCCCGTTTGAGATATTTCGACGTTTAAACGCTCATTTCACTCCTTTTTACGTGCAGAATGTAATAAACAACCGTTTAACCGTCGAAACAAGCGGAACAGCTCGCAAATCTCGATGATTTCGTCGATTTTGATGGAAACTGACCGTCATTTCCTTCCCGTTTGAGATATTTCGACGTTTAAACGCTCATTTCACTCCTATTTACGTGCAGAATGTAATAAACAACCGTTTAACCGTCGAAACAAGCGGAACAGCTCGCAAATCTCGATGATTTCGTCGATTTTGATGGAAACTGACCGTCATTTCCTTCCCGTTTGAGATCTTTCGACGTTTTAAACGCTCATTTCACTCCTTTTTACGTGCAGAATGTAATAAACAAACGTTTAACCGTCGAAACAAGCGGAACAGCTCGCAAATCTCGATGATTTCGTCGATTTTGACGGAAACTGACCGTCATTTCCTTCCCGTTTGAGATATTTCGAAGTTTAAACGCTCTTTTTACTCCTTTTTACGTGTAGAATGTAATAAACAACAGTTTAACTGTCGAAACAAGCGGAACAGCTCGCAAATCTCGATGATTTCGTCGATTTTGATGGAAACTGACCGTCATTTCCTTCCCGTTTGAGATATTTCGACGTTTAAACGCTCATTTCACTCCTTTTTACGTGCAGAATGTAATAAACAAACGTTTAACCGTCGAAACAAGCGGAACAGCTCGCAAATCTCGATGATTTCGTCGATTTTGATGGAAACTGACCGTCATTTCCTTCCCGCTTGAGATATTTCGACGTTTAAGCGCTATTTTTACACCTTTTTACGTGCAGAATGTAATAAACAAACGTTTAACCGTCGAAACAAGCGGAACAGCTCGCAAATCTCGATGATTTCGTCGATTTTGACGGAAACTGACCGTCATTTCCTTCCCGTTTGAGATATTTCGAAGTTTAAACGCTCTTTTTACTCCTTTTTACGTGTAGAATGTAATAAACAACAGTTTAACTGTCGAAACAAGCGGAACAGCTCGCAAATCTCGATGATTTCGTCGATTTTGATGAAAACTGACCGTCATTTCCTTCCCGTTTGAGATATTTCGACGTTTAAACGCTCATTTCACTCCTTTTTACGTCCAGAATGTAATAAACAACCGTTTAACCGTCGAAACAAGCGGAACAGCTCGCAAATCTCGATGATTTCGTCGATTTTGATGGAAACTGACCGTCATTTCCTTCTCGTTTGAGATATTTCGAAGTTTAAACGCTCTTTTTACTCCTTTTTACGTGTAGAATGTAATAAACAACAGTTTAACTGTCGAAACAAGCGGAACAGCTCGCAAATCTCGATGATTTCGTCGATTTTGATGGAAACTGACCGTCATTTCCTTCCCGTTTGAGATATTTCGACGTTTAAACGCTCATTTCACTCCTTTTTACGTGCAGAATGTAATAAACAAACGTTTAACCGTCGAAACAAGCGGAACAGCTCGCAAATCTCGATGATTTCGTCGATTTTGATGGAAACTGACCGTCATTTCCTTCCCGCTTGAGATATTTCGACGTTTAAGCGCTATTTTTACACCTTTTTACGTGCAGAATGTAATAAACAAACGTTTAACCGTCGGAACAAGCGGAACAACTCGCAAATCTCGATGATTTCGTCGATTTTGATGAAAACTGACCGTCATTTCCTTCCCGTTAGAGATATTTCGACGTTTAAGCGCTATTTTTACACCTTTTTACGTGCAGAATGTAATAAACAAACGTTTAACCGTCGAAACAAGCGGAACAGCTCGCAAATCTCGATGATTTCGTCGATTTTGACGGAAACTGACCGTCATTTCCTTCCCGTTTGAGATATTTCGAAGTTTAAACGCTCTTTTTACTCCTTTTTACGTGTAGAATGTAATAAACAACAGTTTAACTGTCGAAACAAGCGGAACAGCTCGCAAATCTCGATGATTTCGTCGATTTTGATGGAAACTGACCGTCATTTCCTTCCCGTTTGAGATATTTCGACGTTTAAACGCTCATTTCACTCCTTTTTACGTGCAGAATGTAATAAACAACCGTTTAACCGTCGAAACAAGCGGAACAGCTCGCAAATCTCGATGATTTCGTCGATTTTGATGGAAACTGACCGTCATTTCCTTCCCGTTTGAGATCTTTCGACGTTTAAACGCTCATTTCACTCCTTTTTACGTGCAGAATGTAATAAACAAACGTTTAACCGTCGAAACAAGCGGAACAGCTCGCAAATCTCGATGATTTCGTCGATTTTGACGGAAACTGACCGTCATTTCCTTCTCGTTTGAGATATTTCGAAGTTTAAACGCTCTTTTTACTCCTTTTTACGTGTAGAATGTAATAAACAACAGTTTAACTGTCGAAACAAGCGGAACAGCTCGCAAATCTCGATGATTTCGCCGATTTTGATGGAAACTGACCGTCATTTCCTTCCCGTTTGAGATATTTCGACGTTTAAACGCTCATTTCACTCCTTTTTACGTGCAGAATGTAATAAACAAACGTTTAACCGTCGAAACAAGCGGAACAGCTCGCAAATCTCGATGATTTCGTCGATTTTGATGGAAACTGACCGTCATTTCCTTCCCGCTTGAGATATTTCGACGTTTAAGCGCTATTTTTACACCTTTTTACGTGCAGAATGTAATAAACAAACGTTTAACCGTCGGAACAAGCGGAACAACTCGCAAATCTCGATGATTTCGTCGATTTTGATGAAAACTGACCGTCATTTCCTTCCCGTTAGAGATATTTCGACGTTTAAACGCTCATTTCACTCCTTTTTACGTGCAGAATGTAATAAACAACCGCTTAACCGTCGAAACTAGCGAAACAGCTCGCAAATCTCGATGATTTCGTCGATTTTGATGGAAACTGACCGTCATTTCCTTCCCGTTTGAGATATTTCGAAGTTTAAACGCTCTTTTTACTCCTTTTTACGTGTAGAATGTAATAAACAACAGTTTAACTGTCGAAACAAGCGGAACAGCTCGCAAATCTCGATGATTTCGTCGATTTTGATGGAAACTGACCGTCATTTCCTTCCGGTTTGAGATATTTCGACGTTTAAACGCTCATTTCACTCCTTTTTACGTGCAGAATGTAATAACCAAACGTTTAACCGTCGAAACAAGCGGAACAACTCGCAAATCTCGATGATTTCGTCGATTTTGACGGAAACTGACCGTCATTTCCTTCCCGTTTGAGATATTTCGAAGTTTAAACGCTCTTTTTACTCCTTTTTACGTGTAGAATGTAATAAACAACAGTTTAACCGTCGAAACAAGCGGAACAGCTCGCAAATCTCGATGATTTCGTCGATTTTGATGGAAACTGACCGTCATTTCCTTCCCGTTTGAGATATTTCGACGTTTAGACGCTCATTTCACTCCTTTTTACGTGCAGAATGTAATAAACAACCGTTTAACCGTCGAAACAAGCGGAACAACTCGCAAATCTCGATGATTTCGTCGATTTTGATGAAAACTGACCGTCATTTCCTTCCCGCTTGAGATATTTCGACGTTTAAGCGCTATTTTTACACCTTTTTACGTGCAGAATGTAATAAACAAACGTTTAACCGTCGAAACAAGCGGAACAACTCGCAAATCTCGATGATTTCGTCGATTTTGATGAAAACTGACCGTCATTTCCTTCCCGTTTGAGATATTTCGACGTTTAAACGCTCTTTTTACTCCTTTTTACGTGTAGAATGTAATAAACAACAGTTTAACCGTCGAAACAAGCGGAACAGCTCGCAAATCTCGATGATTTCGTCGATTTTGATGGAAACTGACCGTCATTTCCTTCCCGTTTGAGATATTTCGACGTTTAAACGCTCTTTTTACTCCTTTTTACGTGCAGATTGTAATAAACAACCGTTTAACCGTCGAAACAAGCGAAACAGCTCGCAAATCTCGATGATTTCGTCGATTTTGATGAAAACTGACCGTCATTTCCTTCCCGTTTGAGATATTTCGACGTTTAAACGCTCAATTCACTCCTTTTTACGTGCAGAATGTAATAAACAAACGTTTAACCGTCGAAACATCGGAACAGCTCGCAAATCTCGATGATTTCGTCGATTTTGATGAAAACTGACCGTCATTTCCTTCCCGGTTGAGATATTTCGACGTTTAAACGCTCTTTTTACTCCTTCTTACGTGCAGAATGTAATAAACAAACGTTTAACCGTCGAAACAAGCGGAACAACTCGCAAATCTCGATGATTTCGTCGATTTTGATGAAAACTGACCGTCATTTCCTTCCCGTTTGAGATATTTCGACGATTAAACGCTCTTTTTACTCCTTTTTACGTGTAGAATGTAATAAACAACAATTTAACCGTCGAAACAAGCGGAACAGCTCGCAAATCTCGATGATTTCGTCGATTTTGATGGAAACTGACCGTCATTTCCTTCCCGCTTGAGATATTTCGACGTTTAAGCGCTACTTTTACACCTTTTTACGTGCAGAATGTAATATACAACCGTTTAACCGTCGAAACAAGCGGAACAGCTCGCAAATCTCGATGATTCCGTCGATTTTGATGGAAACTGACCGTCATTTCCTTCCCGGTTGAGATATTTCGACGTTTAAACGCTCTTTTTACTCCTTTTTACGTGCAGAATGTAATAAACAAATGTTTAACCGTCGAAACAAGCGGAACAACTCGCAAATCTTGATGAGTTCGTCGATTTTGATGAAAACTGACCGTCATTTCCTTCCCGTTTGAGATATTTCGACGTTTAAACGCTCATTTCTCTCCTTTTTACGTGCAGAATGTAATAAACAACCGCTTAACCGTCGAAACTAGCGAAACAGCTCGCAAATCTCGATGATTTCGTCGATTTTGATGAAAACTGACCGTCATTTCCTTCCCGCTTGAGATATTTCGACGTTTAAGCGCGATTTTTACACCTTTTTACGTGCAGAATGTAATAAACAAACGTTTAACCGTCGAAACAAGCGGAACAGCTCGCAAATCTCGATGATTTCGTCGATTTTGATGAAAACTGACCGTCATTTCCTTCCCGTTTGAGATATTTCGACGTTTAAACGCTCAATTCACTCCTTTTTACGTGCAGAATGTAATAAACAACCGTTTAACCGTCGAAACAAGCGGAACAGCTCGCAAATCTCGATGATTTCGTCGATTTTGATGAAAACTGACCGTCATTTCCTTCCCGTTTGAGATATTTCGACGTTTAAACGCTCTTTTTACTCCTTTTTACGTGTAGAATGTAATAAACAACCGTTTAACCGTCGAAACAAGCGGAACAACTCGCAAATCTCGATGATTTCGTCGATTTTGATGAAAACTGACCGTCATTTCCTTCCCGCTTGAGATATTTCGACGTTTAAGCGCGATTTTTACACCTTTTTACGTGCAGAATGTAATAAACAAACGTTTAACCGTCGAAACAAGCGGAACAGCTCGCAAATCTCGATGATTTCGTCGATTTTGATGAAAACTGACCGTCATTTCCTTCCCGTTTGAGATATTTCGACGTTTAAACGCTCAATTCACTCCTTTTTACGTGCAGAATGTAATAAACAACCGTTTAACCGTCGAAACAAGCGGAACAGCTCGCAAATCTCGATGATTTCGTCGATTTTGATGAAAACTGACCGTCATTTCCTTCCCGTTTGAGATATTTCGACGTTTAAACGCTCTTTTTACTCCTTTTTACGTGTAGAATGTAATAAACAACCGTTTAACCGTCGAAACAAGCGGAACAACTCGCAAATCTCGATGAGTTCGTCGATTTTGATGAAAACTGACCGTCATTTCCTTCCCGTTTGAGATATTTCGACGTTTAAACGCTCATTTCTCTCCTTTTTACGTGCAGAATGTAATAAACAACCGCTTAACCGTCGAAACTAGCGAAACAGCTCGCAAATCTCGATGATTTCGTCGATTTTGATGAAAACTGACCGTCATTTCCTTCCCGTTTGAGATATTTCGACGATTAAACGCTCTTTTTACTCCTTTTTACGTGTAGAATGTAATAAACAACAATTTAACCGTCGAAACAAGCGGAACAGCTCGCAAATCTCGATGATTTCGTCGATTTTGATGGAAACTGACCGTCATTTCCTTCCCGCTTGAGATATTTCGACGTTTAAGCGCTACTTTTACACCTTTTTACGTGCAGAATGTAATATACAACCGTTTAACCGTCGAAACAAGCGGAACAGCTCGCAAATCTCGATGATTCCGTCGATTTTGATGGAAACTGACCGTCATTTCCTTCCCGGTTGAGATATTTCGACGTTTAAACGCTCTTTTTACACCTTTTTACGTGCAGAATGTAATAAACAAACGTTTAACCGTCGAAACAAGCGGAACAACTCGCAAATCTTGATGAGTTCGTCGATTTTGATGAAAACTGACCGTCATTTCCTTCCCGTTTGAGATATTTCGACGTTTAAACGCTCATTTCTCTCCTTTTTACGTGCAGAATGTAATAAACAACCGCTTAACCGTCGAAACTAGCGAAACAGCTCGCAAATCTCGATGATTTCGTCGATTTTGATGAAAACTGACCGTCATTTCCTTCCCGCTTGAGATATTTCGACGTTTAAGCGCGATTTTTACACCTTTTTACGTGCAGAATGTAATAAACAAACGTTTAACCGTCGAAACGAGCGGAACAGCTCGCAAATCTCGATGATTTCGTCGATTTTGATGAAAACTGACCGTCATTTCCTTCCCGTTTGAGATATTTCGACGTTTAAACGCTCAATTCACTCCTTTTTACGTGCAGAATGTAATAAACAACCGTTTAACCGTCGAAACAAGCGGAACAGCTCGCAAATCTCGATGATTTCGTCGATTTTGATGAAAACTGACCGTCATTTCCTTCCCGTTTGAGATATTTCGACGTTTAAACGCTCTTTTTACTCCTTTTTACGTGTAGAATGTAATAAACAACCGTTTAACCGTCGAAACAAGCGGAACAACTCGCAAATCTCGATGAGTTCGTCGATTTTGATGAAAACTGACCGTCATTTCCTTCCCGTTTGAGATATTTCGACGTTTAAACGCTCTTTTTACTCCTTTTTACGTGTAGAATGTAATAAACAACAGTTTAACCGTCGAAACAAGCGGAACAGCTCGCAAATCTCGATGATTTCGTCGATTTTGATGGAAACTGACCGTCATTTCCTTCCCGTTTGAGATATTTCGACGTTTAAACGCTCTTTTTACTCCTTTTTACGTGCAGATTGTAATAAACAACCGTTTAACCGTCGAAACAAGCGGAACAGCTCGCAAATCTCGATGATTCCGTCGATTTTGATGGAAACTGACCGTCATTTCCTTCCCGGTTGAGATATTTCGACGTTTAAACGCTCTTTTTACTCCTTTTTACGTGCAGAATGTAAAAAACAAACGTTTAACCGTCGAAACAAGCGGAACAACTCGCAAATCTCGATGAGTTCGTCGATTTTGATGAAAACTGACCGTCATTTCCTTCCCGTTTGAGATATTTCGACGTGTAAACGCTCATTTCACTCCTTTTTACGTGCAGAATGTAATAAACAACCGTTTAACCGTCGAAACAAGCGGAACAGCTCGTAAATCTCGATGATTTCGTCGATTTTGATGGAAACTGACCGTCATTTCCTTCCCGGTTGAGATATTTCGACGTTTAAACGCTCATTTCACTCCTTTTTACGTGCAGAATGTAATAAACAACCGTTTAACCGTCGAAACAAGCGGAACAGCTCGCAAATCTCGATGATTTCGTCGATTTTGATGAAAACTGACCGTCATTTCCTTCCCGTTTGAGATATTTCGACGTTTAAAACGCTCTTTTTACTCCTTTTTACGTGTAGAATGTAATAAACAACCGTTTAACCGTCGAAACAAGCGGAACAACTCGCAAATCTCGATGAGTTCGTCGATTTTGATGAAAACTGACCGTCATTTCCTTCCCGTTTGAGATATTTCGACGTTTAAACGCTCATTTCTCTCCTTTTTACGTGCAGAATGTAATAAACAACCGCTTAACCGTCGAAACTAGCGAAACAGCTCGCAAATCTCGATGATTTCGTCGATTTTGATGAAAACTGACCGTCATTTCCTTCCCGTTTGAGATATTTCGACGTTTAAACGCTCTTTTTACTCCTTTTTACGTGTAGAATGTAATAAACAACAGTTTAACCGTCGAAACAAGCGGAACAGCTCGCAAATCTCGATGATTTCGTCGATTTTGATGGAAACTGACCGTCATTTCCTTCCCGTTTGAGATATTTCGACGTTTAAACGCTCTTTTTACTCCTTTTTACGTGCAGATTGTAATAAACAACCGTTTAACCGTCGAAACAAGCGAAACAGCTCGCAAATCTCGATGATTTCGTCGATTTTGATGAAAACTGACCGTCATTTCCTTCCCGTTTGAGATATTTCGACGTTTAAACGCTCAATTCACTCCTTTTTACGTGCAGAATGTAATAAACAAACGTTTAACCGTCGAAACATCGGAACAGCTCGCAAATCTCGATGATTTCGTCGATTTTGACGGAAACTGACCGTCATTTCCTTCCCGTTTGAGATATTTCGAAGTTTAAACGCTCTTTTTACTCCTTTTTACGTGTAGAATGTAATAAACAACAGTTTAACCGTCGAAACAAGCGGAACAGCTCGCAAATCTCGATGATTTCGTCGATTTTGATGGAAACTGACCGTCATTTCCTTCCCGTTTGAGATATTTCGACGTTTAGACGCTCATTTCACTCCTTTTTACGTGCAGAATGTAATAAACAACCGTTTAACCGTCGAAACAAGCGGAACAACTCGCAAATCTCGATGATTTCGTCGATTTTGATGAAAACTGACCGTCATTTCCTTCCCGCTTGAGATATTTCGACGTTTAAGCGCTATTTTTACACCTTTTTACGTGCAGAATGTAATAAACAAACGTTTAACCGTCGAAACAAGCGGAACAACTCGCAAATCTCGATGATTTCGTCGATTTTGATGAAAACTGACCGTCATTTCCTTCCCGTTTGAGATATTTCGACGTTTAAACGCTCTTTTTACTCCTTTTTACGTGTAGAATGTAATAAACAACAGTTTAACCGTCGAAACAAGCGGAACAGCTCGCAAATCTCGATGATTTCGTCGATTTTGATGGAAACTGACCGTCATTTCCTTCCCGTTTGAGATATTTCGACGTTTAAACGCTCTTTTTACTCCTTTTTACGTGCAGATTGTAATAAACAACCGTTTAACCGTCGAAACAAGCGAAACAGCTCGCAAATCTCGATGATTTCGTCGATTTTGATGAAAACTGACCGTCATTTCCTTCCCGTTTGAGATATTTCGACGTTTAAACGCTCAATTCACTCCTTTTTACGTGCAGAATGTAATAAACAAACGTTTAACCGTCGAAACATCGGAACAGCTCGCAAATCTCGATGATTTCGTCGATTTTGATGAAAACTGACCGTCATTTCCTTCCCGGTTGAGATATTTCGACGTTTAAACGCTCTTTTTACTCCTTCTTACGTGCAGAATGTAATAAACAAACGTTTAACCGTCGAAACAAGCGGAACAACTCGCAAATCTCGATGATTTCGTCGATTTTGATGAAAACTGACCGTCATTTCCTTCCCGTTTGAGATATTTCGACGATTAAACGCTCTTTTTACTCCTTTTTACGTGTAGAATGTAATAAACAACAATTTAACCGTCGAAACAAGCGGAACAGCTCGCAAATCTCGATGATTTCGTCGATTTTGATGGAAACTGACCGTCATTTCCTTCCCGCTTGAGATATTTCGACGTTTAAGCGCTACTTTTACACCTTTTTACGTGCAGAATGTAATATACAACCGTTTAACCGTCGAAACAAGCGGAACAGCTCGCAAATCTCGATGATTCCGTCGATTTTGATGGAAACTGACCGTCATTTCCTTCCCGGTTGAGATATTTCGACGTTTAAACGCTCTTTTTACTCCTTTTTACGTGCAGAATGTAATAAACAAATGTTTAACCGTCGAAACAAGCGGAACAACTCGCAAATCTTGATGAGTTCGTCGATTTTGATGAAAACTGACCGTCATTTCCTTCCCGTTTGAGATATTTCGACGTTTAAACGCTCATTTCTCTCCTTTTTACGTGCAGAATGTAATAAACAACCGCTTAACCGTCGAAACTAGCGAAACAGCTCGCAAATCTCGATGATTTCGTCGATTTTGATGAAAACTGACCGTCATTTCCTTCCCGCTTGAGATATTTCGACGTTTAAGCGCGATTTTTACACCTTTTTACGTGCAGAATGTAATAAACAAACGTTTAACCGTCGAAACAAGCGGAACAGCTCGCAAATCTCGATGATTTCGTCGATTTTGATGAAAACTGACCGTCATTTCCTTCCCGTTTGAGATATTTCGACGTTTAAACGCTCAATTCACTCCTTTTTACGTGCAGAATGTAATAAACAACCGTTTAACCGTCGAAACAAGCGGAACAGCTCGCAAATCTCGATGATTTCGTCGATTTTGATGAAAACTGACCGTCATTTCCTTCCCGTTTGAGATATTTCGACGTTTAAACGCTCTTTTTACTCCTTTTACGTGTAGAATGTAATAAACAACCGTTTAACCGTCGAAACAAGCGGAACAACTCGCAAATCTCGATGATTTCGTCGATTTTGATGAAAACTGACCGTCATTTCCTTCCCGCTTGAGATATTTCGACGTTTAAGCGCGATTTTTACACCTTTTTACGTGCAGAATGTAATAAACAAACGTTTAACCGTCGAAACAAGCGGAACAGCTCGCAAATCTCGATGATTTCGTCGATTTTGATGAAAACTGACCGTCATTTCCTTCCCGTTTGAGATATTTCGACGTTTTAAACGCTCAATTCACTCCTTTTTACGTGCAGAATGTAATAAACAACCGTTTAACCGTCGAAACAAGCGGAACAGCTCGCAAATCTCGATGATTTCGTCGATTTTGATGAAAACTGACCGTCATTTCCTTCCCGTTTGAGATATTTCGACGTTTAAACGCTCTTTTTACTCCTTTTTACGTGTAGAATGTAATAAACAACCGTTTAACCGTCGAAACAAGCGGAACAACTCGCAAATCTCGATGAGTTCGTCGATTTTGATGAAAACTGACCGTCATTTCCTTCCCGTTTGAGATATTTCGACGTTTAAACGCTCATTTCTCTCCTTTTTACGTGCAGAATGTAATAAACAACCGCTTAACCGTCGAAACTAGCGAAACAGCTCGCAAATCTCGATGATTTCGTCGATTTTGATGAAAACTGACCGTCATTTCCTTCCCGTTTGAGATATTTCGACGATTAAACGCTCTTTTTACTCCTTTTTACGTGTAGAATGTAATAAACAACAATTTAACCGTCGAAACAAGCGGAACAGCTCGCAAATCTCGATGATTTCGTCGATTTTGATGGAAACTGACCGTCATTTCCTTCCCGCTTGAGATATTTCGACGTTTAAGCGCTACTTTTACACCTTTTTACGTGCAGAATGTAATATACAACCGTTTAACCGTCGAAACAAGCGGAACAGCTCGCAAATCTCGATGATTCCGTCGATTTTGATGGAAACTGACCGTCATTTCCTTCCCGGTTGAGATATTTCGACGTTTTAAACGCTCTTTTTACACCTTTTTACGTGCAGAATGTAATAAACAAACGTTTAACCGTCGAAACAAGCGGAACAACTCGCAAATCTTGATGAGTTCGTCGATTTTGATGAAAACTGACCGTCATTTCCTTCCCGTTTGAGATATTTCGACGTTTAAACGCTCATTTCTCTCCTTTTTACGTGCAGAATGTAATAAACAACCGCTTAACCGTCGAAACTAGCGAAACAGCTCGCAAATCTCGATGATTTCGTCGATTTTGATGAAAACTGACCGTCATTTCCTTCCCGCTTGAGATATTTCGACGTTTAAGCGCGATTTTTACACCTTTTTACGTGCAGAATGTAATAAACAAACGTTTAACCGTCGAAACGAGCGGAACAGCTCGCAAATCTCGATGATTTCGTCGATTTTGATGAAAACTGACCGTCATTTCCTTCCCGTTTGAGATATTTCGACGTTTAAACGCTCAATTCACTCCTTTTTACGTGCAGAATGTAATAAACAACCGTTTAACCGTCGAAACAAGCGGAACAGCTCGCAAATCTCGATGATTTCGTCGATTTTGATGAAAACTGACCGTCATTTCCTTCCCGTTTGAGATATTTCGACGTTTAAACGCTCTTTTTACTCCTTTTTACGTGTAGAATGTAATAAACAACCGTTTAACCGTCGAAACAAGCGGAACAACTCGCAAATCTCGATGAGTTCGTCGATTTTGATGAAAACTGACCGTCATTTCCTTCCCGTTTGAGATATTTCGACGTTTAAACGCTCTTTTTACTCCTTTTTACGTGTAGAATGTAATAAACAACAGTTTAACCGTCGAAACAAGCGGAACAGCTCGCAAATCTCGATGATTTCGTCGATTTTGATGGAAACTGACCGTCATTTCCTTCCCGTTTGAGATATTTCGACGTTTAAACGCTCTTTTTACTCCTTTTTACGTGCAGATTGTAATAAACAACCGTTTAACCGTCGAAACAAGCGGAACAGCTCGCAAATCTCGATGATTCCGTCGATTTTGATGGAAACTGACCGTCATTTCCTTCCCGGTTGAGATATTTCGACGTTTAAACGCTCTTTTTACTCCTTTTTACGTGCAGAATGTAAAAAACAACGTTTAACCGTCGAAACAAGCGGAACAACTCGCAAATCTCGATGAGTTCGTCGATTTTGATGAAAACTGACCGTCATTTCCTTCCCGTTTGAGATATTTCGACGTGTAAACGCTCATTTCACTCCTTTTTACGTGCAGAATGTAATAAACAACCGTTTAACCGTCGAAACAAGCGGAACAGCTCGTAAATCTCGATGATTTCGTCGATTTTGATGGAAACTGACCGTCATTTCCTTCCCGGTTGAGATATTTCGACGTTTAAACGCTCATTTCACTCCTTTTTACGTGCAGAATGTAATAAACAACCGTTTAACCGTCGAAACAAGCGGAACAGCTCGCAAATCTCGATGATTTCGTCGATTTTGATGAAAACTGACCGTCATTTCCTTCCCGTTTGAGATATTTCGACGTTTAAACGCTCTTTTTACTCCTTTTTACGTGTAGAATGTAATAAACAACCGTTTAACCGTCGAAACAAGCGGAACAACTCGCAAATCTCGATGAGTTCGTCGATTTTGATGAAAACTGACCGTCATTTCCTTCCCGTTTGAGATATTTCGACGTTTAAACGCTCATTTCTCTCCTTTTTACGTGCAGAATGTAATAAACAACCGCTTAACCGTCGAAACTAGCGAAACAGCTCGCAAATCTCGATGATTTCGTCGATTTTGATGAAAACTGACCGTCATTTCCTTCCCGTTTGAGATATTTCGACGTTTAAACGCTCTTTTTACTCCTTTTTACGTGTAGAATGTAATAAACAACAGTTTAACCGTCGAAACAAGCGGAACAGCTCGCAAATCTCGATGATTTCGTCGATTTTGATGGAAACTGACCGTCATTTCCTTCCCGTTTGAGATATTTCGACGTTTTAAACGCTCTTTTTACTCCTTTTTACGTGCAGATTGTAATAAACAACCGTTTAACCGTCGAAACAAGCGAAACAGCTCGCAAATCTCGATGATTTCGTCGATTTTGATGAAAACTGACCGTCATTTCCTTCCCGTTTGAGATATTTCGACGTTTAAACGCTCAATTCACTCCTTTTTACGTGCAGAATGTAATAAACAAACGTTTAACCGTCGAAACATCGGAACAGCTCGCAAATCTCGATGATTTCGTCGATTTTGATGGAAACTGACCGTCATTTCCTTCCCGGTTGAGATATTTCGACGTTTAAACGCTCTTTTTACTCCTTCTTACGTGCAGAATGTAATAAACAAACGTTTAACCGTCGAAACAAGCGGAACAACTCGCAAATCTCGATGATTTCGTCGATTTTGATGAAAACTGACCGTCATTTCCTTCAAGTTTGAGATATTTCGACGATTAAACGCTCTTTTTACTCCTTTTTACGTGTAGAATGTAATAAACAACAATTTAACCGTCGAAACAAGCGGAACAGCTCGCAAATCTCGATGATTTCGTCGATTTTGATGGAAACTGACCGTCATTTCCTTCCCGCTTGAGATATTTCGACGTTTAAGCGCTACTTTTACACCTTTTTACGTGCAGAATGTAATATACAACCGTTTAACCGTCGAAACAAGCGGAACAGCTCGCAAATCTCGATGATTCCGTCGATTTTGATGGAAACTGACCGTCATTTCCTTCCCGGTTGAGATATTTCGACGTTTAAACGCTCTTTTTACTCCTTTTTACGTGCAGAATGTAATAAACAAACGTTTAACCGTCGAAACAAGCGGAACAACTCGCAAATCTTGATGAGTTCGTCGATTTTGATGAAAACTGACCGTCATTTCCTTCCCGTTTGAGATATTTCGACGTTTAAACGCTCATTTCTCTCCTTTTTACGTGCAGAATGTAATAAACAACCGCTTAACCGTCGAAACTAGCGAAACAGCTCGCAAATCTCGATGATTTCGTCGATTTTGATGAAAACTGACCGTCATTTCCTTCCCGCTTGAGATATTTCGACGTTTAAGCGCGATTTTTACACCTTTTTACGTGCAGAATGTAATAAACAAACGTTTAACCGTCGAAACAAGCGGAACAGCTCGCAAATCTCGATGATTTCGTCGATTTTGATGAAAACTGACCGTCATTTCCTTCCCGTTTGAGATATTTCGACGTTTAAACGCTCAATTCACTCCTTTTTACGTGCAGAATGTAATAAACAAACGTTTAACCGTCGAAACATCGGAACAGCTCGCAAATCTCGATGATTCGTCGATTTTGATGAAAACTGACCGTCATTTCCTTCCCGGTTGAGATATTTCGACGTTTAAACGCTCTTTTTACTCCTTCTTACGTGCAGAATGTAATATACAACCGTTTAACCGTCGAAACAAGCGGAACAGCTCGCAAATCTCGATGATTCCGTCGATTTTGATGGAAACTGACCGTCATTTCCTTCCCGGTTGAGATATTTCGACGTTTAAACGCTCTTTTTACTCCTTTTTACGTGCAGAATGTAATAAACAAACGTTTAACCGTCGAAACAAGCGGAACAACTCGCAAATCTTGATGAGTTCGTCGATTTTGATGAAAACTGACCGTCATTTCCTTCCCGTTTGAGATATTTCGACGTTTAAACGCTCATTTCTCTCCTTTTTACGTGCAGAATGTAATAAACAACCGCTTAACCGTCGAAACTAGCGAAACAGCTCGCAAATCTCGATGATTTCGTCGATTTTGATGAAAACTGACCGTCATTTCCTTCCCGCTTGAGATATTTCGACGTTTAAGCGCGATTTTTACACCTTTTTACGTGCAGAATGTAATAAACAAACGTTTAACCGTCGAAACAAGCGGAACAGCTCGCAAATCTCGATGATTTCGTCGATTTTGATGAAAACTGACCGTCATTTCCTTCCCGTTTGAGATATTTCGACGTTTAAACGCTCAATTCACTCCTTTTTACGTGCAGAATGTAATAAACAAACGTTTAACCGTCGAAACATCGGAACAGCTCGCAAATCTCGATGATTTCGTCGATTTTGATGAAAACTGACCGTCATTTCCTTCCCGGTTGAGATATTTCGACGTTTAAACGCTCTTTTTACTCCTTCTTACGTGCAGAATGTAATAAACAAACGTTTAACCGTCGAAACAAGCGGAACAACTCGCAAATCTCGATGATTTCGTCGATTTTGATGAAAACTGACCGTCAATTCCTTCCCGTTTGAGATATTTCGACGATTAAACGCTCTTTTTACTCCTTTTTACGTGTAGAATGTAATAAACAACAATTTAACCGTCGAAACAAGCGGAACAGCTCGCAAATCTCGATGATTTCGTTGATTTTGATGGAAACTGACCGTCATTTCCTTCCCGCTTGAGATATTTCGACGTTTAAGCGCTACTTTTACACCTTTTTACGTGCAGAATGTAATATACAACCGTTTAACCGTCGAAACAAGCGGAACAGCTCGCAAATCTCGATGATTCCGTCGATTTTGATGGAAACTGACCGTCATTTCCTTCCCGGTTGAGATATTTCGACGTTTAAACGCTCTTTTTACTCCTTTTTACGTGCAGAATGTAATAAACAAACGTTTAACCGTCGAAACAAGCGGAACAACTCGCAAATCTTGATGAGTTCGTCGATTTTGATGAAAACTGACCGTCATTTCCTTCCCGTTTGAGATATTTCGACGTTTAAACGCTCATTTCTCTCCTTTTTACGTGCAGAATGTAATAAACAACCGCTTAACCGTCGAAACTAGCGAAACAGCTCGCAAATCTCGATGATTTCGTCGATTTTGATGAAAACTGACCGTCATTTCCTTCCCGCTTGAGATATTTCGACGTTTAAGCGCGATTTTTACACCTTTTTACGTGCAGAATGTAATAAACAAACGTTTAACCGTCGAAACAAGCGGAACAGCTCGCAAATCTCGATGATTTCGTCGATTTTGATGAAAACTGACCGTCATTTCCTTCCCGTTTGAGATATTTCGACGTTTAAACGCTCAATTCACTCCTTTTTACGTGCAGAATGTAATAAACAAACGTTTAACCGTCGAAACATCGGAACAGCTCGCAAATCTCGATGATTTCGTCGATTTTGATGAAAACTGACCGTCATTTCCTTCCCGGTTGAGATATTTCGACGTTTAAACGCTCTTTTTACTCCTTCTTACGTGCAGAATGTAATAAACAAACGTTTAACCGTCGAAACAAGCGGAACAACTCGCAAATCTCGATGATTTCGTCGATTTTGATGAAAACTGACCGTCAATTCCTTCCCGTTTGAGATATTTCGACGATTAAACGCTCTTTTTACTCCTTTTTACGTGTAGAATGTAATAAACAACAATTTAACCGTCGAAACAAGCGGAACAGCTCGCAAATCTCGATGATTTCGTTGATTTTGATGGAAACTGACCGTCATTTCCTTCCCGCTTGAGATATTTCGACGTTTAAGCGCTACTTTTACACCTTTTTACGTGCAGAATGTAATATACAACCGTTTAACCGTCGAAACAAGCGGAACAGCTCGCAAATCTCGATGATTCCGTCGATTTTGATGGAAACTGACCGTCATTTCCTTCCCGGTTGAGATATTTCGACGTTTTAAACGCTCTTTTTACTCCTTTTTACGTGCAGAATGTAATAAACAAACGTTTAACCGTCGAAACAAGCGGAACAACTCGCAAATCTTGATGAGTTCGTCGATTTTGATGAAAACTGACCGTCATTTCCTTCCCGTTTGAGATATTTCGACGTTTAAACGCTCATTTCTCTCCTTTTTACGTGCAGAATGTAATAAACAACCGCTTAACCGTCGAAACTAGCGAAACAGCTCGCAAATCTCGATGATTTCGTCGATTTTGATGAAAACTGACCGTCATTTCCTTCCCGCTTGAGATATTTCGACGTTTAAGCGCGATTTTTACACCTTTTTACGTGCAGAATGTAATAAACAAACGTTTAACCGTCGAAACAAGCGGAACAACTCGCAAATCTCGATGATTTCGTCGATTTTGATGAAAACTGACCGTCATTTCCTTCCCGTTTGAGATATTTCGACGTTTAAACGCTCATTTCACTCCTTTTTACGTGCAGAATGTAATAAACAACCGTTTAACCGTCGAAACAAGCGGAACAACTCGCAAATCTCGATGATTTCGTCGATTTTGATGAAAACTGACCGTCATTTCCTTCCCGCTTGAGATATTTCGACGTTTAAGCGCTATTTTTACACCTTTTTACGTGCAGTATGTAATAAACAAACGTTTAACCGTCGAAACAAGCGGAACAGCTCGCAAATCTCGATGATTTCGTCGATTTTGACGGAAACTGACCGTCATTTCCTTCCCGTTTGAGATATTTCGAAGTTTAAACGCTCTTTTTACTCCTTTTTACGTGTAGAATGTAATAAACAACAGTTTAACTGTCGAAACAAGCGGAACAGCTCGCAAATCTCGATGATTTCGTCGATTTTGATGAAAACTGACCGTCATTTCCTTCCCGTTTGAGATATTTTGACGTTCAGACGCTCATTTCACTCCTTTTTACGTGCAGAATGTAATAAACAACCGCTTAACCGTCGAAACAGGCGGAACAGCTCGCAAATCTCGATGATTTCGTCGATTTTGATGGAAACTGACCGTCATTTCCTTCCCGTTTGAGATATTTCGACGTTTGAACGCTCATTTCACTCCTTTTTACGTGCAGAATGTAATAAACAACCGTTTAACCGTCGAAACAAGCGGAACAACTCGCAAATCTCGATGATTTCGTCGATTTTGATGGAAACTGACCGTCATTTCCTTCCCGTTTGAGATATTTCGACGTTTAAACGCTCATTTCACTCCTTTTTACGTGCAGAATGTAATAAACAACCGTTTAACCGTCGAAACAAGCGGAACAGCTCGCAAATCTCGATGATTTCGTCGATTTTGATGAAAACTGACCGTCATTTCCTTCCCGTTTGAGATATTTCGACGTTTAAACGCTCATTTCACTCCTTTTTACGTGCAGAATGTAATAAACAACCGTTTAACCGTCGAAACAAGCGGAACAGCTCGCAAATCTCGATGATTTCGTCGATTTTGATGGAAACTGACCGTCATTTCCTTCCCGGTTGAGATATTTCGACGTTTAAACGCTCATTTCACTCCTTTTTACGTGCAGAATGCAATGCACAACCGTTCAACCGTCGAAACAAGCGGAACAGCTCGCAAATCTCGATCATTTCGTCGATTTTGATGGAAACTGACCGTCATTTCCTTCCCGTTTGAGATATTTGGACGTTTAAACGCTCTTTTTACTCCTTTTTACGTGCAGATTGTAATAAACAACCGTTTAACCGTGGAAACAAGCGGAACAACTCGCAAATCTCGATGATTTCGTCGATTTTGATGGAAACTGACCGTCATTTCCTTCCCGTTTGAGATATTTCGACGTTTAAACGCTCATTTCACTCCTTTTTACGTGCAGAATGCAATGCACAACCGTTCAACCGTCGAAACAAGCGGAACAGCTCGCAAATCTCGATGATTTCGTCGATTTTGATGGAAACTGACCGTCATTTCCTTCCCGTTTGAGATATTTGGACGTTTAAACGCTCTTTTTACTCCTTTTTACGTGCAGATTGTAATAAACAACCGTTTAACCGTCGAAACAAGCGAAACAGCTCGCAAATCTCGATGATTTCGTCGATTTTGTTGAAAACTGACCGTCATTTCCTTCCCGCTTGAGATATTTCGACGTTTAAACGCTCTTTTTACTCCTTTTTACGTGCAGATTGTAATAAACAACCGTTTAACCGTCGAAACAAGCGAAACAGCTCGCAATTCTCGATGATTTCGTCGATTTTGATGGAAACTGACCGTCATTTCCTTCCCGGTTGAGATATTTCGACGTTTAAACGCTCATTTCACTCCTTTTTACGTGCAGAATGCAATGCACAACCGTTCAACCGTCGAAACAAGCGGAACAGCTCGCAAATCTCGATGATTTCGTCGATTTTGATGGAAACTGACCGTCATTTCCTTCCCGTTTGGGATATTTCGACGTTTAAACGCTCATTTCACTCCTTTTTACGTGTAGAATGTAATAAACAACAGTTTAACCGTCGAAACAAGCGGAACAGCTCGCAAATCTCGATGATTTCGTCGATTTTGATGGAAACTGACCGTCATTTCCATCCCGTTTGAGATATTACGACGTTTAAGAGCTATTTTTACACCTTTTTACGTGCAGAATATAATAAACAAACGTTTAACCGTCGAAACAAGCGGAACAACTCGCAAATCTCGATGATTTCGTCGATTTTGATGAAAACTGACCGTCATTTCCTTCCCGTTTGAGATATTTCGACGTTTGAACGCTCATTTCACTCCTTTTTACGTGCAGAATGTAATAAACAACCGTTTAACCGTCGAAACAAGCGGAACAACTCGCAAATCTCGATGATTTCGTCGATTTTGATGGAAACTGACCGTCATTTCCTTCCCGTTTGAGATATTTCGACGTTTAAACGCTCATTTCACTCCTTTTTACGTGCAGAATGTAATAAACAACCGTTTAACCGTCGAAACAAGCGGAACAGCTCGCAAATCTCGATGATTTCGTCGATTTTGATGAAAACTGACCGTCATTTCCTTCCCGTTTGAGATATTTGGACGTTTAAACGCTCTTTTTACTCCTTTTTACGTGCAGATTGTAATAAACAACCGTTTAACCGTCGAAACAAGCGGAACAACTCGCAAATCTCGATGATTTCGTCGATTTTGATGGAAACTGACCGTCATTTCCTTCCCGTTTGAGATATTTCGACGTTTAAACGCTCATTTCACTCCTTTTTACGTGCAGAATGCAATGCACAACCGTTCAACCGTCGAAACAAGCGGAACAGCTCGCAAATCTCGATGATTTCGTCGATTTTGATGGAAACTGACCGTCATTTCCTTCCCGTTTGAGATATTTCGACGTTTAAACGCTCATTTCACTCCTTTTTACGTGCAGAATGCAATGCACAACCGTTCAACCGTCGAAACAAGCGGAACAGCTCGCAAATCTCGATGATTTCGTCGATTTTGATGGAAACTGACCGTCATTTCCTTCCCGGTTGAGATATTTCGACGTTTAAACGCTCATTTCACTCCTTTTTACGTGCAGAATGCAATGCACAACCGTTCAACCGTCGAAACAAGCGGAACAGCTCGCAAATCTCGATGATTTCGTCGATTTTGATGGAAACTGACCGTCATTTCCTTCCCGTTTGAGATATTTCGACGTTTAAACGCTCATTTCACTCCTTTTTACGTGTAGAATGTAATAAACAACAGTTTAACCGTCGAAACAAGCGGAACAGCTCGCAAATCTCGATGATTTCGTCGATTTTGATGGAAACTGACCGTCATTTCCATCCCGTTTGAGATATTACGACGTTTAAGAGCTATTTTTACACCTTTTTACGTGCAGAATGTAATAAACAAACGTTTAACCGTCGAAACAAGCGGAACAACTCGCAAATCTCGATGATTTCGTCGATTTTGATGAAAACTGACCGTCATTTCCTTCCCGCTTGAGATATTTCGACGTTTAAGCGCTATTTTTACACCTTTTTACGTGCAGAATGTAATAAACAAACGTTTAACCGTCGAAACAAGCGGAACAGCTCGCGAATCTCGATGATTTCGTCGATTTTGATGGAAACTGACCGTCATTTCCTTCCCGGTTGAGATATTTCGACGTTTAAACGCTCATTTCACTCCTTTTTACGTGCAGAATGTAATAAACAACCGTTTAACCGTCGAAGCAAGCGGAACAGCTCGCAAATCTCGATGATTTCGTCGATTTTGATGAAAACTGACCGTCATTTCCTTCCCGTTTGAGATATTTCGACGTTTAAACGCTCTTTTTACTCCTTTTTACGTGTAGAATGTAATAAACAACAGTTTAACCGTCGAAACAAGCGGAACAGCTCGCAAATCTCGATGATTTCGTCGATTTTGATGGAAACTGACCGTCATTTCCTTCCCGCTTGAGATATTTCGACGTTTAAGCGCTATTTTTACACCTTTTTACGTGCAGAATGTAATAAACAAACGTTTAACCGTCGAAACAAGCGGAACAGCTCGCGAATCTCGATGATTTCGTCGATTTTGATGGAAACTGACCGTCATTTCCTTCCCGGTTGAGATATTTCGACGTTTAAACGCTCATTTCACTCCTTTTTACGTGCAGAATGTAATAAACAACCGTTTAACCGTCGAAGCAAGCGGAACAGCTCGCAAATCTCGATGATTTCGTCGATTTTGATGAAAACTGACCGTCATTTCCTTCCCGTTTGAGATATTTCGACGTTTAAACGCTCTTTTTACTCCTTTTTACGTGTAGAATGTAATAAACAACAGTTTAACCGTCGAAACAAGCGGAACAGCTCGCAAATCTCGATGATTTCGTCGATTTTGATGGAAACTGACCGTCATTTCCTTCCCGTTTGAGATATTTCGACGTTTAAACGCTCTTTTTACTCCTTTTTACGTGCAGATTGTAATAAACAACCGTTTAACCGTCGAAACAAGCGGAACAGCTCGCAAATCTCGATGATTCCGTCGATTTTGATGGAAACTGACCGTCATTTCCTTCCCGGTTGAGATATTTCGACGTTTAAACGCTCTTTTTACTCCTTTTTACGTGCAGAATGTAAAAAACAAACGTTTAACCGTCGAAACAAGCGGAACAACTCGCAAATCTCGATGAGTTCGTCGATTTTGATGAAAACTGACCGTCATTTCCTTCCCGTTTGAGATATTTCGACGTTTAAACGCTCATTTCACTCCTTTTTACGTGCAGAATGTAATAAACAACCGTTTAAACCGTCGAAACAAGCGGAACAGCTCGTAAATCTCGATGATTTCGTCGATTTTGATGGAAACTGACCGTCATTTCCTTCCCGGTTGAGATATTTCGACGTTTAAACGCTCATTTCACTCCTTTTTACGTGCAGAATGTAATAAACAACCGTTTAACCGTCGAAACAAGCGGAACAGCTCGCAAATCTCGATGATTTCGTCGATTTTGATGAAAACTGACCGTCATTTCCTTCCCGTTTGAGATATTTCGACGTTTAAACGCTCTTTTTACTCCTTTTTACGTGTAGAATGTAATAAACAACCGTTTAACCGTCGAAACAAGCGGAACAACTCGCAAATCTCGATGAGTTCGTCGATTTTGATGAAAACTGACCGTCATTTCCTTCCCGTTTGAGATATTTCGACGTTTAAACGCTCATTTCTCTCATTTTTACGTGCAGAATGTAATAAACAACCGTTTAACCGTCGAAACAAGCGAAACAGCTCGCAAATCTCGATGATTTCGTCGATTTTGATGAAAACTGACCGTCATTTCCTTCCCGTTTGAGATATTTCGACGTTTAAACGCCCTTTTTACTCCTTTTTACGTGCAGATTGTAATAAACAACCGTTTAACCGTCGAAACAAGCGAAACAGCTCGCAAATCTCGATGATTTCGTCGATTTTGATGAAAACTGACCGTCATTTCCTTCCCGTTTGAGATATTTCGACGTTTAAACGCTCAATTCACTCCTTTTTACGTGCAGAATGTAATAAACAAACGTTTAACCGTCGAAACATCGGAACAGCTCGCAAATCTCGATGATTTCGTCGATTTTGATGAAAACTGACCGTCATTTCCTTCCCGGTTGAGATATTTCGACGTTTAAACGCTCTTTTTACTCCTTTTTACGTGCAGAATGTAAAAAACAAACGTTTAACCGTCGAAACAAGCGGAACAACTCGCAAATCTCGATGAGTTCGTCGATTTTGATGAAAACTGACCGTCATTTCCTTCCCGTTTGAGATATTTCGACGATTAAACGCTCTTTTTACTCCTTTTTACGTGTAGAATGTAATAAACAACAATTTAACCGTCGAAACAAGCGGAACAGCTCGCAAATCTCGATGATTTCGTCGATTTTGATGGAAACTGACCGTCATTTCCTTCCCGCTTGAGATATTTCGACGTTTAAGCGCTACTTTTACACCTTTTTACGTGCAGAATGTAATATACAACCGTTTAACCGTCGAAACAAGCGGAACAGCTCGCAAATCACGATGATTCCGTCGATTTTGATGGAAACTGACCGTCATTTCCTTCCCGGTTGAGATATTTCGACGTTTAAACGCTCTTTTTACTCCTTTTTACGTGCAGAATGTAATAAACAAACGTTTAACCGTCGAAACAAGCGGCACAACTCGCAAATCTTGATGAGTTCGTCGATTTTGATGAAAACTGACCGTCATTTCCTTCCCGCTTGAGATATTTCGACGTTTAAGCGCGATTTTTACACCTTTTTACGTGCAGAATGTAATAAACAAACGTTTAACCGTCGAAACAAGCGGAACAGCTCGCAAATCTCGATGATTTCGTCGATTTTGATGAAAACTGACCGTCATTTCCTTCCCGTTTGAGATATTTCGACGTTTAAACGCTCAATTCACTCCTTTTTACGTGCAGAATGTAATAAACAAACGTTTAACCGTCGAAACATCGGAACAGCTCGCAAATCTCGATGATTTCGTCGATTTTGATGAAAACTGACCGTCATTTCCTTCCCGGTTGAGATATTTCGACGTTTAAACGCTCTTTTTACTCCTTCTTACGTGCAGAATGTAATAAACAAACGTTTAACCGTCGAAACAAGCGGAACAACTCGCAAATCTCGATGACTTCGTCGATTTTGATGAAAACTGACCGTCATTTCCTTCCCGTTTGAGATATTTGGACGTTTAAACGCTCTTTTTACTCCTTTTTACGTGCAGATTGTAATAAACAACCGTTTAACCGTCGAAACCAGCGGAACAACTCGCAAATCTCGATGATTTCGTCGATTTTGATGGAAACTGACCGTCATTTCCTTCCCGTTTGAGATATTTCGACGTTTAAACGCTCATTTCACTCCTTTTTACGTGCAGAATGCAATGCACAACCGTTCAACCGTCGAAACAAGCGGAACAGCTCGCAAATCTCGATGATTTCGTCGATTTTGATGGAAACTGACCGTCATTTCCTTCCCGTTTGAGATATTTCGACGTTTAAACGCTCATTTCACTCCTTTTTACGTGCAGAATGCAATGCACAACCGTTCAACCGTCGAAACAAGCGGAACAGCTCGCAAATCTCGATGATTTCGTCGATTTTGATGGAAACTGACCGTCATTTCCTTCCCGTTTGAGATATTTCGACGTTTAAACGCTCATTTCACTCCTTTTTACGTGCAGAATGCAATGCACAACCGTTCAACCGTCGAAACAAGCGGAACAGCTCGCAAATCTCGATGATTTCGTCGATTTTGATGAAAACTGACCGTCATTTCCTTCCCGTTTGAGATATTTCGACGTTTAAACGCTCTTTTTACTCCTTTTTACGTGTAGAATGTAATAAACAACAGTTTAACCGTCGAAACAAGCGGAACAGCTCGCAAATCTCGATGATTTCGTCGATTTTGATGGAAACTGACCGTCATTTCCTTCCCGTTTGAGATATTTCGACGTTTAAACGCTCTTTTTACTCCTTTTTACGTGCAGATTGTAATAAACAACCGTTTATCCGTCGAAACAAGCGGAACAGCTCGCAAATCTCGATGATTCCGTCGATTTTGATGGAAACTGACCGTCATTTCCTTCCCGGTTGAGATATTTCGACGTTTAAACGCTCTTTTTACTCCTTTTTACGTGCAGAATGTAAAAAACAAACGTTTAACCGTCGAAACAAGCGGAACAACTCGCAAATCTCGATGAGTTCGTCGATTTTGATGAAAACTGACCGTCATTTCCTTCCCGTTTGAGATATTTCGACGTTTAAACGCTCTTTTTACTCCTTTTTACGTGTAGAATGTAATAAACAACCGTTTAACCGTCGAAACAAGCGGAACAACTCGCAAATCTCGATGAGTTCGTCGATTTTGATGAAAACTGACCGTCATTTCCTTCCCGTTTGAGATATTTCGACGTTTAAACGCTCATTTCTCTCCTTTTTACGTGCAGAATGTAATAAACAACCGCTTAACCGTCGAAACTAGCGAAACAGCTCGCAAATCTCGATGATTTCGTCGATTTTGATGAAAACTGACCGTCATTTCCTTCCCGCTTGAGATATTTCGACGTTTAAGCGCTATTTTTACACCTTTTTACGTGCAGAATGTAATAAACAAACGTTTAACCGTCGAAACAAGCGGAACAGCTCGCGAATCTCGATGATTTCGTCGATTTTGATGGAAACTGACCGTCATTTCCTTCCCGGTTGAGATATTTCGACGTTTAAACGCTCATTTCACTCCTTTTTACGTGCAGAATGTAATAAACAACCGTTTAACCGTCGAAGCAAGCGGAACAGCTCGCAAATCTCGATGATTTCGTCGATTTTGATGAAAACTGACCGTCATTTCCTTCCCGTTTGAGATATTTCGACGTTTAAACGCTCTTTTTACTCCTTTTTACGTGCAGATTGTAATAAACAACCGTTTAACCGTCGAAACAAGCGGAACAGCTCGCAAATCTCGATGATTCCGTCGATTTTGATGGAAACTGACCGTCATTTCCTTCCCGGTTGAGATATTTCGACGTTTAAACGCTCTTTTTACTCCTTTTTACGTGCAGAATGTAAAAAACAAACGTTTAACCGTCGAAACAAGCGGAACAACTCGCAAATCTCGATGAGTTCGTCGATTTTGATGAAAACTGACCGTCATTTCCTTCCCGTTTGAGATATTTCGACGTTTAAACGCTCATTTCACTCCTTTTTACGTGCAGAATGTAATAAACAACCGTTTAACCGTCGAAACAAGCGGAACAGCTCGTAAATCTCGATGATTTCGTCGATTTTGATGGAAACTGACCGTCATTTCCTTCCCGGTTGAGATATTTCGACGTTTAAACGCTCATTTCACTCCTTTTTACGTGCAGAATGTAATAAACAACCGTTTAACCGTCGAAACAAGCGGAACAGCTCGCAAATCTCGATGATTTCGTCGATTTTGATGAAAACTGACCGTCATTTCCTTCCCGTTTGAGATATTTCGACGTTTAAACGCTCTTTTTACTCCTTTTTACGTGTAGAATGTAATAAACAACCGTTTAACCGTCGAAACAAGCGGAACAACTCGCAAATCTCGACGAGTTCGTCGATTTTGATGAAAACTGACCGTCATTTCCTTCCCGTTTGAGATATTTCGACGTATAAACGCTCATTTCTCTCATTTTTACGTGCAGAATGTAATAAACAACCGCTTAACCGTCGAAACTAGCGAAACAGCTCGCAAATCTCGATGATTTCGTCGATTTTGATGAAAACTGACCGTCATTTCCTTCCCGTTTGAGATATTTCGACGTTTAAACGCTCTTTTTACTCCTTTTTACGTGTAGAATGTAATAAACAACAGTTTAACCGTCGAAACAAGCGGAACAGCTCGCAAATCTCGATGATTTCGTCGATTTTGATGAAAACTGACCGTCATTTCCTTCCCGCTTGAGATATTTCGACGTTTAAGCGCTATTTTTACACCTTTTTACGTGCAGAATGTAATAAACAAACGTTTAACCGTCGAAACAAGCGGAACAGCTCGCGAATCTCGATGATTTCGTCGATTTTGATGGAAACTGACCGTCATTTCCTTCCCGGTTGAGATATTTCGACGTTTAAACGCTCATTTCACTCCTTTTTACGTGCAGAATGTAATAAACAACCGTTTAACCGTCGAAGCAAGCGGAACAGCTCGCAAATCTCGATGATTTCGTCGATTTTGATGAAAACTGACCGTCATTTCCTTCCCGTTTGAGATATTTCGACGTTTAAACGCTCTTTTTACTCCTTTTTACGTGTAGAATGTAATAAACAACAGCTTAACCGTCGAAACAAGCGGAACAGCTCGCAAATCTCGATGATTTCGTCGATTTTGATGGAAACTGACCGTCATTTCCTTCCCGGTTGAGATATTTCGACGTTTAAACGCTCATTTCACTCCTTTTTACGTGCAGAATGTAATAAACAACCGTTTAACCGTCGAAACAAGCGGAACAGCTCGCAAATCTCGATGATTTCGTCGATTTTGATGAAAACTGACCGTCATTTCCTTCCCGTTTGAGATATTTCGACGTTTAAACGCTCTTTTTACTCCTTTTTACGTGTAGAATGTAATAAACAACCGTTTAACCGTCGAAACAAGCGGAACAACTCGCAAATCTCGATGAGTTCGTCGATTTTGATGAAAACTGACCGTCATTTCCTTCCCGTTTGAGATATTTCGACGTTTAAACGCTCATTTCTCTCATTTTTACGTGCAGAATGTAATAAACAACCGCTTAACCGTCGAAACTAGCGAAACAGCTCGCAAATCTCGATGATTTCGTCGATTTTGATGAAAACTGACCGTCATTTCCTTCCCGTTTGAGATATTTCGACGTTTAAACGCTCTTTTTACTCCTTCTTACGTGCAGAATGTAATAAACAAACGTTTAACCGTCGAAACAAGCGGAACAACTCGCAAATCTCGATGATTTCGTCGATTTTGATGAAAACTGACCGTCATTTCCTTCCCGTTTGAGATATTTCGACGATTAAACGCTCTTTTTACTCCTTTTTACGTGTAGAATGTAATAAACAACAATTTAACCGTCGAAACAAGCGGAACAGCTCGCAAATCTCGATGATTTCGTCGATTTTGATGGAAACTGACCGTCATTTCCTTCCCGCTTGAGATATTTCGACGTTTAAGCGCTACTTTTACACCTTTTTACGTGCAGAATGTAATATACAACCGTTTGACCGTCGAAACAAGCGGAACAGCTCGCAAATCACGATGATTCCGTCGATTTTGATGGAAACTGACCGTCATTTCCTTCCCGGTTGAGATATTTCGACGTTTAAACGCTCTTTTTACTCCTTTTTACGTGCAGAATGTAATAAACAAACGTTTAACCGTCGAAACAAGCGGCACAACTCGCAAATCTTGATGAGTTCGTCGATTTTGATGAAAACTGACCGTCATTTCCTTCCCGCTTGAGATATTTCGACGTTTAAGCGCGATTTTTACACCTTTTTACGTGCAGAATGTAATAAACAAACGTTTAACCGTCGAAACAAGCGGAACAGCTCGCAAATCTCGATGATTTCGTCGATTTTGATGAAAACTGACCGTCATTTCCTTCCCGTTTGAGATATTTCGACGTTTAAACGCTCAATTCACTCCTTTTTACGTGCAGAATGTAATAAACAAACGTTTAACCGTCGAAACATCGGAACAGCTCGCAAATCTCGATGATTTCGTCGATTTTGATGAAAACTGACCGTCATTTCCTTCCCGGTTGAGATATTTCGACGTTTAAACGCTCTTTTTACTCCTTCTTACGTGCAGAATGTAATAAACAAACGTTTAACCGTCGAAACAAGCGGAACAACTCGCAAATCTCGATGATTTCGTCGATTTTGATGAAAACTGACCGTCATTTCCTTCCCGTTTGAGATATTTCGACGATTAAACGCTCTTTTTACTCCTTTTTACGTGTAGAATGTAATAAACAACAATTTAACCGTCGAAACAAGCGGAACAGCTCGCAAATCTCGATGATTTCGTCGATTTTGATGGAAACTGACCGTCATTTCCTTCCCGCTTGAGATATTTCGACGTTTAAGCGCTACTTTTACACCTTTTTACGTGCAGAATGTAATATACAACCGTTTAACCGTCGAAACAAGCGGAACAGCTCGCAAATCACGATGATTCCGTCGATTTTGATGGAAACTGACCGTCATTTCCTTCCCGGTTGAGATATTTCGACGTTTAAACGCTCTTTTTACTCCTTTTTACGTGCAGAATGTAATAAACAAACGTTTAACCGTCGAAACAAGCGGCACAACTCGCAAATCTTGATGAGTTCGTCGATTTTGATGAAAACTGACCGTCATTTCCTTCCCGCTTGAGATATTTCGACGTTTAAGCGCGATTTTTACACCTTTTTACGTGCAGAATGTAATAAACAAACGTTTAACCGTCGAAACAAGCGGAACAGCTCGCAAATCTCGATGATTTCGTCGATTTTGATGAAAACTGACCGTCATTTCCTTCCCGTTTGAGATATTTCGACGTTTAAACGCTCAATTCACTCCTTTTTACGTGCAGAATGTAATAAACAAACGTTTAACCGTCGAAACATCGGAACAGCTCGCAAATCTCGATGATTTCGTCGATTTTGATGAAAACAGACCGTCATTTCCTTCCCGGTTGAGATATTTCGACGTTTAAACGCTCTTTTTACTCCTTCTTACGTGCAGAATGTAATAAACAAACGTTTAACCGTCGAAACAAGCGGAACAACTCGCAAATCTCGATGACTTCGTCGATTTTGATGAAAACTGACCGTCATTTCCTTCCCGTTTGAGATATTTCGACGATTAAACGCTCTTTTTACTCCTTTTTACGTGTAGAATGTAATAAACAACAATTTAACCGTCGAAACAAGCGGAACAGCTCGCAAATCTCGATGATTTCGTCGATTTTGATGGAAACTGACCGTCATTTCCTTCCCGCTTGAGATATTTCGACGTTTAAGCGCTACTTCTACACCTTTTTACGTGCAGAATGTAATATACAACCGTTTAACCGTCGAAACAAGCGGAACAGCTCGCAAATCTCGATGATTCCGTCGATTTTGATGGAAACTGACCGTCATTTCCTTCCCGGTTGAGATATTTCGACGTTTAAACGCTCTTTTTACTCCTTTTTACGTGCAGAATGTAATAAACAAACGTTTAACCGTCGAAACAAGCGGAACAACTCGCAAATCTTGATGAGTTCGTCGATTTTGATGAAAACTGACCGTCATTTCCTTCCCGTTTGAGATATTTCGACGTTTAAACGCTCATTTCTCTCCTTTTTACGTGCAGAATGTAATAAACAACCGCTTAACCGTCGAAACTAGCGAAACAGCTCGCAAATCTCGATGATTTCGTCGATTTTGATGAAAACTGACCGTCATTTCCTTCCCGCTTGAGATATTTCGACGTTTAAGCGCGATTTTTACACCTTTTTACGTGCAGAATGTAATAAACAAACGTTTAACCGTCGAAACAAGCGGAACAACTCGCAAATCTCGATGATTTCGTCGATTTTGATGAAAACTGACCGTCATTTCCTTCCCGTTTGAGATATTTCGACGTTTAAACGCTCTTTTTACTCCTTTTTACGTGTAGAATGTAATAAACAACAGTTTAACCGTCGAAACAAGCGGAACAGCTCGCAAATCTCGATGATTTCGTCGATTTTGATGGAAACTGACCGTCATTTCCTTCCCGTTTGAGATATTTCGACGTTTAAACGCTCTTTTTACTCCTTTTTACGTGCAGATTGTAATAAACAACCGTTTAACCGTCGAAACAAGCGAAACAGCTCGCAAATCTCGATGATTTCGTCGATTTTGACGAAAACTGACCGTCATTTCCTTCCCGCTTGAGATATTTCGACGTTTAAGCGCTATCTTTACACCTTTTTACGTGCAGAATGTAATAAACAAACGTTTAACCGTCGAAACAAGCGGAACAACTCGCAAATCTCGATGATTTCGTCGATTTTGATGAAAACCGACCGTCATTTCCTTCCCGTTTGAGATATTTCGACGTTTAAACGCTCAATTCACTCCTTTTTACGTGCAGAATGTAATAAACAAACGTTTAACCGTCGAAACAAGCGGAACAACTCGCAAATCTCGATGATTTCGTCGATTTTGATGAAAACTGACCGTCATTTCCTTCCCGTTTGAGATATTTCGACGATTAAACGCTCTTTTTACTCCTTTTTACGTGTAGAATGTAATAAACAACAATTTAACCGTCGAAACAAGCGGAACAGCTCGCAAATCTCGATGATTTCGTCGATTTTGATGGAAACTGACCGTCATTTCCTTCCCGCTTGAGATATTTCGACGTTTAAGCGCTACTTTTACACCTTTTTACGTGCAGAATGTAATATACAACCGTTTAACCGTCGAAACAAGCGGAACAGCTCGCAAATCTCGATGATTCCGTCGATTTTGATGGAAACTGACCGTCATTTCCTTCCCGGTTGAGATATTTCGACGTTTAAACGCTCTTTTTACTCCTTTTTACGTGCAGAATGTAATAAACAAACGTTTAACCGTCGAAACAAGCGGAACAACTCGCAAATCTTGATGAGTTCGACGATTTTGATGAAAACTGACCGTCATTTCCTTCCCGTTTGAGATATTTCGACGTTTAAACGCTCATTTCTCTCCTTTTTACGTGCAGAATGTAATAAACAACCGCTTAACCGTCGAAACTAGCGAAACAGCTCGCAAATCTCGATGATTTCGTCGATTTTGATGAAAACTGACCGTCATTTCCTTCCCGCTTGAGATATTTCGACGTTTAAGCGCGATGTTTACACCTTTTTACGTGCAGAATGTAATAAACAAACGTTTAACCGTCGAAACATCGGAACAGCTCGCAAATCTCGATGATTTCGTCGATTTTGATGGAAACTGACCGTCATTTCCTTCCCGCTTGAGATATTTCGACGTTTAAGCGCTACTTTTACACCTTTTTACGTGCAGAATGTAATATACAACCGTTTAACCGTCGAAACAAGCGGAACAGCTCGCAAATCTCGATGATTCCGTCGATTTTGATGGAAACTGACCGTCATTTCCTTCCCGGTTGAGATATTTCGACGTTTAAACGCTCTTTTTACTCCTTTTTACGTGCAGAATGTAATAAACAAACGTTTAACCGTCGAAACAAGCGGCACAACTCGCAAATCTTGATGAGTTCGTCGATTTTGATGAAAACTGACCGTCATTTCCTTCCCGCTTGAGATATTTCGACGTTTAAGCGCGATTTTTACACCTTTTTACGTGCAGAATGTAATAAACAAACGTTTAACCGTCGAAACAAGCGGAACAGCTCGCAAATCTCGATGATTTCGTCGATTTTGATGAAAACTGACCGTCATTTCCTTCCCGTTTGAGATATTTCGACGTTTAAACGCTCTTTTTACTCCTTTTTACGTGTAGAATGTAATAAACAACAGTTTAACCGTCGAAACAAGCGGAACAGCTCGCAAATCTCGATGATTTCGTCGATTTTGATGGAAACTGACCGTCATTTCCTTCCCGTTTGAGATATTTCGACGTTTAAACGCTCTTTTTACTCCTTTTTACGTGCAGATTGTAATAAACAACCGTTTAACCGTCGAAACAAGCGAAACAGCTCGCAAATCTCGATGATTTCGTCGATTTTGACGAAAACTGACCGTCATTTCCTTCCCGCTTGAGATATTTCGACGTTTAAGCGCTATCTTTACACCTTTTTACGTGCAGAATGTAATAAACAAACGTTTAACCGTCGAAACAAGCGGAACAACTCGCAAATCTCGATGATTTCGTCGATTTTGATGAAAACCGACCGTCATTTCCTTCCCGTTTGAGATATTTCGACGTTTAAACGCTCAATTCACTCCTTTTTACGTGCAGAATGTAATAAACAAACGTTTAACCGTCGAAACATCGGAACAGCTCGCAAATCTCGATGATTTCGTCGATTTTGATGAAAACTGACCGTCATTTCCTTCCCGGTTGAGATATTTCGACGTTTAAACGCTCTTTTTACTCCTTCTTACGTGCAGAATGTAATAAACAAACGTTTAACCGTCGAAACAAGCGGAACAACTCGCAAATCTCGATGATTTCGTCGATTTTGATGAAAACTGACCGTCATTTCCTTCCCGTTTGAGATATTTCGACGATTAAACGCTCTTTTTACTCCTTTTTACGTGTAGAATGTAATAAACAACAATTTAACCGTCGAAACAAGCGGCACAACTCGCAAATCTTGATGAGTTCGTCGATTTTGATGAAAACTGACCGTCATTTCCTTCCCGCTTGAGATATTTCGACGTTTTAAGCGCGATTTTTACACCTTTTTACGTGCAGAATGTAATAAACAAACGTTTAACCGTCGAAACAAGCGGAACAGCTCGCAAATCTCGATGATTCCGTCGATTTTGATGGAAACTGACCATCATTTCCTTCCCGGTTGAGATATTTCGACGTTTAAACGCTCTTTTTACTCCTTTTTACGTGCAGAATGTAATAAACAAACGTTTAACCGTCGAAACAAGCGGCACAACTCGCAAATCTTGATGAGTTCGTCGATTTTGATGAAAACTGACCGTCATTTCCTTCCCGCTTGAGATATTTCGACGTTTAAGCGCGATTTTTACACCTTTTTACGTGCAGAATGTAATAAACAAACGTTTAACCGTCGAAACAAGCGGAACAGCTCGCAAATCTCGATGATTTCGTCGATTTTGATGAAAACTGACCGTCATTTCCTTCCCGTTTGAGATATTTCGACGTTTAAACGCTCTTTTTACTCCTTTTTACGTGTAGAATGTAATAAACAACAGTTTAACCGTCGAAACAAGCGGAACAGCTCGCAAATCTCGATGATTTCGTCGATTTTGATGAAAACCGACCGTCATTTCCATCCCGTTTGAGATATTTCGACGTTTAAACGCTCAATTCACTCCTTTTTACGTGTAGAATGTAATAAACAACAGTTTAACCGTCGAAACAAGCGGAACAGCTCGCAAATCTCGATGATTTCGTCGATTTTGATGGAAACTGACCGTCATTTCCTTCCCGGTTGAGATATTTCGACGTTTAAACGCTCTTTTTACTCCTTCTTACGTGCAGAATGTAATAAACAAACGTTTAACCGTCGAAACAAGCGGAACAACTCGCAAATCTCGATGACTTCGTCGATTTTGATGAAAACTGACCGTCATTTCCTTCCCGTTTGAGATATTTCGACGATTAAACGCTCTTTTTACTCCTTTTTACGTGTAGAATGTAATAAACAACAATTTAACCGTCGAAACAAGCGGAACAGCTCGCAAATCTCGATGATTTCGTCGATTTTGATGGAAACTGACCGTCATTTCCTTCCCGCTTGAGATATTTCGACGTTTAAGCGCTACTTTTACACCTTTTTACGTGCAGAATGTAATATACAACCGTTTAACCGTCGAAACAAGCGGAACAGCTCGCAAATCTCGATGATTCCGTCGATTTTGATGGAAACTGACCGTCATTTCCTTCCCGGTTGAGATATTTCGACGTTTAAACGCTCTTTTTACTCCTTTTTACGTGCAGAATGTAATAAACAAACGTTTAACCGTCGAAACAAGCGGAACAACTCGCAAATCTTGATGAGTTCGTCGATTTTGATGAAAACTGACCGTCATTTCCTTCCCGTTTGAGATATTTCGACGTTTAAACGCTCATTTCTCTCCTTTTTACGTGCAGAATGTAATAAACAACCGCTTAACCGTCGAAACTAGCGAAACAGCTCGCAAATTCTCGATGATTTCGTCGATTTTGATGAAAAACTGACCGTCATTTCCTTCCGCTTGAGATATTTCGACGTTTAAGCGCGATTTTTACACCTTTTTACGTGCAGAATGTAATAAACAAACGTTTAACCGTCGAAACAAGCGGAACAGCTCGCAAATCTCGATGATTTCGTCGATTTGATGAAAACTGACCGTCATTTCCTTCCGTTTGAGATATTTCGACGTTTAAACGCTCAATTCACTCCTTTTTACGTGCAGAATGTAATAAACAAACGTTTAACCGTCGAAACATCGGAACAGCTCGCAAATCTCGATGATTTCGTCGATTTTGATGAAAACTGACCGTCATTTCCTTCCCGGTTGAGATATTTCGACGTTTAAACGCTCTTTTTACTCCTTCTTACGTGCAGAATGTAATAAACAAACGTTTAACCGTCGAAACAAGCGAACAACTCGCAAATCTCGATGATTTCGTCGATTTTGATGAAAACTGACCGTCAATTCCTTCCCGTTTGAGATATTTCGACGATTAAACGCTCTTTTTACTCCTTTTTACGTGTAGAATGTAATAAACAACAATTTAACCGTCGAAACAAGCGGAACAGCTCGCAAATCTCGATGATTTCGTCGATTTTGATGGAAACTGACCGTCATTTCCTTCCCCCCGCTTGAGATATTTCGACGTTTAAGCGCTACTTTTACACCTTTTTACGTGCAGAATGTAATATACAACCGTTTAACCGTCGAAACAAGCGGAACAGCTCGCAAATCTCGATGATTCCGTCGATTTTGATGGAAACTGACCGTCATTTCCTTCCCGGGTTGAGATATTTCGACGTTTAAACGCTCTTTTTACTCCTTTTTACGTGCAGAATGTAATAAACAAACGTTTAACCGTCGAAACAAGCGGAACAACTCGCAAATCTTGATGAGTTCGTCGATTTTGATGAAAACTGACCGTCATTTCCTTCCCGTTTGAGATATTTCGACGATTAAACGCTCTTTTTACTCCTTTTTACGTGTAGAATGTAATAAACAACAATTTAACCGTCGAAACAAGCGGAACAGCTCGCAAATCTCGATGATTTCGTCGATTTTGATGGAAACTGACCGTCATTTCCTTCCCGCTTGAGATATTTCGACGTTTAAGCGCTACTTTTACACCTTTTTACGTGCAGAATGTAATATACAACCGTTTAACCGTCGAAACAAGCGGAACAGCTCGCAAATCTCGATGATTCCGTCGATTTTGATGGAAACTGACCGTCATTTCCTTCCCGGTTGAGATATTTCGACGTTTTAAACGCTCTTTTTACTCCTTTTTACGTGCAGAATGTAATAAACAAACGTTAAACCGTCGAAACAAGCGGAACAACTCGCAAATCTTGATGAGTTCGTCGATTTTGATGAAAACTGACCGTCATTTCCTTCCGTTTGAGATATTTCGACGTTTAAACGCTCATTTCTCTCCTTTTTACGTGCAGAATGTAATAAACAACCGCTTAACCGTCGAAACTAGCGAAACAGCTCGCAAATCTCGATGATTTCGTCGATTTTGATGAAAACTGACCGTCATTTCCTTCCCGCTTGAGATATTTCGACGTTTAAGCGCGATTTTTACACCTTTTTACGTGCAGAATGTAATAAACAAACGTTTAACCGTCGAAACAAGCGGAACAGCTCGCAAATCTCGATGATTTCGTCGATTTTGATGAAAACTGACCGTCATTTCCTTCCCGTTTGAGATATTTCGACGTTTAAACGCTCAATTCACTCCTTTTTACGTGCAGAATGTAATAAACAAACGTTTAACCGTCGAAACAAGGCGAACAACTCGCAAATCTCGATGATTTCGTCGATTTTGATGAAAACTGACCGTCATTTCCTTCCCGTTTGAGATATTTCGACGTTTAAACGCTCTTTTACTCCTTCTTACGTGCAGAATGTAATAAACAAACGTTTAACCGTCGAAACAAGCGGAACAACTCGCAAATCTCGATGATTTCGTCGATTTGATGGAAACTGACCGTCATTTCCTTCCCGTTTGAGATATTTCGACGTTTAACGCTCTTTTTACTCCTTTTTACGTGCAGATTGTAATAAACAACCGTTTAACCGTCGAAACAAGCGAAACAGCTCGCAAATCTCGATGATTTCGTCGATTTTGACGAAAACTGACCGTCATTTCCTTCCCGTTTGAGATATTTCGTCGTTTTTAAACGCTCTTTTTACTCCTTTTTACGTGTAGAATGTAATAAACAACAGTTTAACCGTCGAAACAAGCGGAACAAATCGCAAATCTCGATGATTTCGTCGATTTTGATGAAAACTGACCGTCATTTCCTTCCCGCTTGAGATATTTCGACGTTTAAGCGCGATTTTTACACCTTTTTACGTGCAGAATGTAATAAACAAACGTTTAACCGTCGAAACAAGCGGAACAGCTCGCAAATCTCGATGATTTCGTCGATTTTGATGAAAACTGACCGTCATTTCCTTCCCGTTTGAGATATTTCGACGTTTAAACGCTCAATTCACTCCTTTTTACGTGCAGAATGTAATAAACAAACGTTTAAACCGTCGAAACATCGGAACAGCTCGCAAATCTCGATGATTTCGTCGATTTTGATGAAAACTGACCGTCATTTCCTTCCCGGTTGAGATATTTCGACGTTTAAACGCTCTTTTTACTCCTTCTTACGTGCAGAATGTAATAAACCAAACGTTTAACCGTCGAAACAAGCGGAACAACTCGCCAAATCTCGATGATTTCGTCGATTTTGATGAAACTGACCGTCAATTCCTTCCCGTTTGAGATATTTCGACGATTAAACGCTCTTTTTACTCCTTTTTACGTGTAGAATGTAATAAACAACAATTTAACCGTCGAAACAAGCGGAACAGCTCGCAAATCTCGATGATTTCGTCGATTTTGATGGAAACTGACCGTCATTTCCTTCCGCTTGAGATATTTCGACGTTTAAGCGCTACTTTTACACCTTTTTACGTGCAGAATGTAATATACAACCGTTTAACCGTCGAAACAAGCGGAACAGCTCGCAAATCTCGATGATTCCGTCGATTTTGATGGAAACTGACCGTCATTTCCTTCCCGGTTGAGATATTTCGACGTTTAACGCTCTTTTTACTCCTTTTTACGTGCAGAATGTAATAAACAAACGTTTAACCGTCGAAACAAGCGGAACAACTCGCAAATCTTGATGAGTTCGTCGATTTTGATGAAAACTGACCGTCATTTCCTTCCCGTTTGAGATATTTCGACGATTAAACGCTCTTTTTACTCCTTTTTACGTGTAGAATGTAATAAACAACAATTTAACCGTCGAAACAAGCGGAACAGCTCGCAAATCTCGATGATTTCGTCGATTTTGATGGAAACTGACCGTCATTTCCTTCCCGCTTGAGATATTTCGACGTTTAAGCGCTACTTTTACACCTTTTTACGTGCAGAATGTAATATACAACCGTTTAACCGTCGAAACAAGCGGAACAGCTCGCAAATCTCGATGATTCCGTCGATTTTGATGGAAACTGACCGTCATTTCCTTCCCGGTTGAGATATTTCGACGTTTAAACGCTCTTTTTACTCCTTTTTACGTGCAGAATGTAATAAACAAACGTTTAACCGTCGAAACAAGCGGAACAACTCGCAAATCTTGATGAGTTCGTCGATTTTGATGAAAACTGACCGTCATTTCCTTCCCGTTTGAGATATTTCGACGTTTAAACGCTCATTTCTCTCCTTTTTACGTGCAGAATGTAATAAACAACCGCTTAACCGTCGAAACTAGCGAAACAGCTCGCAAATCTCGATGATTTCGTCGATTTTGATGAAAACTGACCGTCATTTCCTTCCCGCTTGAGATATTTCGACGTTTAAGCGCGATTTTTACACCTTTTTACGTGCAGAATGTAATAAACAAACGTTTAACCGTCGAAACAAGCGGAACAGCTCGCAAATCTCGATGATTTCGTCGATTTTGATGGAAACTGACCGTCATTTCCTTCCCGGTTGAGATATTTCGACGTTTAAACGCTCATTTCACTCCTTTTTACGTGCAGAATGTAATAAACAACCGTTTAACCGTCGAAACAAGCGGAACAGCTCGCAAATCTCGATGATTTCGTCGATTTTGATGAAAACTGACCGTCATTTCCTTCCCGTTGAGACATTTCGACGTTTAAACGCTCTTTTACTCCTTTTTACGTGCAGATTGTAATAAACAACCGTTTAACCGCCGAAACAAGCGAAACAGCTCGCAAATCTCGATGATTTCGTCGATTTTGATGAAAACTGACCGTCATTTCCTTCCCGCTTGAGATATTTCGACGTTTAAGCGCTATTTTTACACCTTTTTACGTGCAGAATGTAATAAACAAAAGTTTAACCGTCGAAACAAGCGAACAACTCGCAAATCTCGATGATTTCGTCGATTTTGATGAAAACTGACCGTCATTTCCTTCCCGCTTGAGATATTTCGACGTTTTAAGCGCTATTTTTGCACCTTTTTACGTGCAGAATGTAATAAACAAACGTTTAACCGTCGAAACAAGCGGAACAACTCGCAAATCTCGATGATTTCGTCGATTTTGATGAAAACTGACCGTCATTTCCTTCCCGTTTGAGATATTTCGACGTTTAAACGCTCTTTTTACTCCTTTTTACGTGTAGAATGTAATAAACAACAGTTTAACCGTCGAAACAAGCGGAACAGCTCGCAAATCTCGATGATTTCGTCGATTTTGATGAAAACTGACCGTCATTTCCTTCCCGTTTGAGATATTTCGACGATTAAACGCTCTTTTTACTCCTTTTTACGTGTAGAATGTAATAAACAACAATTTAACCGTCGAAACAAGCGGAACAGCTCGCAAATCTCGATGATTTCGTCGATTTTGATGGAAACTGACCGTCATTTCCTTCCCGCTTGAGATATTTCGACGTTTAAGCGCTACTTTTACACCTTTTACGTGCAGAATGTAATATACAACCGCTTAACCGTCGAAACAAGCGGAACAGCTCGCAAATCTCGATGATTCCGTCGATTTTGATGGAAACTGACCGTCATTTCCTTCCCGGTTGAGATATTTCGACGTTTAAACGCTCTTTTTACTCCTTTTTACGTGCAGATGTAATAAACAAACGTTTAACCGTCGAAACAAGCGGAACAACTCGCAAATCTTGATGAGTTCGTCGATTTTGATGAAAACTGACCGTCATTTCCTTCCCGTTTGAGATATTTCGACGTTTAAACGCTCATTTCTCTCCTTTTTACGTGCAGAATGTAATAAACAACCGCTTAACCGTCGAAACTAGCGAAACAGCTCGCAAATCTCGATGATTTCGTCGATTTGATGAAAACTGACCGTCATTTCCTTCCCGCTTGAGATATTTCGACGTTTAAGCGCGATTTTTACACCTTTTTACGTGCAGAATGTAATAAACAAACGTTTAACCGTCGAAACAAGCGGAACAACTCGCAAATCTCGATGATTTCGTCGATTTGATGAAAACTGACCGTCATTTCCTTCCCGTTTGAGATATTTCGACGTTTAAACGCTCTTTTTACTCCTTTTTACGTGTAGAATGTAATAAACAAACGTTTAACGTCGAAACAAGCGGAACAGCTCGCGAATCTCGATGATTTCGTCGATTTTGATGAAAACTGACCGTCATTTCCTTCCCGTTTGAGATATTTCGACGTTTAAACGCTCATTTCACTCCTTTTTACGTGCAGAATGCAATGCACAACCGTTTAACCGTCGAAACAAGCGGAACAGCTCGCAAATCTCGATGATTCCGTCGATTTTGATGGAAACTGACCGTCATTTCCTTCCCGGTTGAGATATTTCGACGTTTAAACGCTCATTTCACTCCTTTTTTACGTGCAGAATGTAATAAACAACCGTTTAACCGTCGAAACAAGCGGAACAGCTCGCAAATCTCGATGATTTCGTCGATTTTGATGAAAACTGACCGTCATTTCCTTCCGTTTGAGATATTTCGACGTTTAAACGCTCTTTTTACTCCTTTTTACGTGTAGAATGCAATAAACAACAGTTTAACCGTCGAAACAAGCGGAACAGCTCGCAAATCTCGATGATTTCGACGATTTTGATGGAAACTGACCGTCATTTCCTTCCCGTTTGAGATATTTCGACGTTTAAACGCTCTTTTTACTCTTTTACGTGCAGAATGTAATAAACAACCGTTTAACCGTCGAAACAAGCGGAACAGCTCGCAAATCTCGATGATTTCGTCGATTTTGATGAAAACTGACAGTCATTTCCTTCCGTTTGAGATATTTCGACGTTTAAACACTCATTTCACTCCTTTTTACGTGCAGAATGTAATAAACAACCGTTTAACCCGTCGAAACAAGCGGAACAGCTCGCAAATCTCGATGATTTCGGTCGATTTTGATGGAAACTGACCGTCATTTCCTTCCGGTTGAGATATTTCGACGTTTAAACGGCTCATTTCACTCCTTTTTACGTGCAGAATGTAATAAACAACCGTTTAACCGTCGAAACAAGCGGAACAGCTCGCAAATCTCGATGATTTCGTCGATTTTGATGAAAACTGACCGTCATTTCTTCCCGTTGAGACATTTCGACGTTTAAACGCTCTTTTTACTCCTTTTTACGTGTAGAATGTAATAAACAACAGTTTAACCGTCGAAACAAGCGGAACAGCTCGCAAATCTCGATGATTTCGTCGATTTTGATGGGAAACTGACCGTCATTTCCTTCCCGTTTGAGATATTTCGACGTTTAAACGCTCTTTTTACTCCTTTTTACGTGCAGATTGTAATAAACAACCGTTTAACCGCCGAAACAAGCGAAACAGCTCGCAAATCTCGATGATTTCGTCGATTTTGATGAAAACTGACCGTCATTTCCTTCCCGCTTGAGATATTTCGACGTTTAAGCGCTATTTTTACACCTTTTTACGTGCAGAATGTAATAAACAAAAGTTTAACCGTCGAAACAAGCGGAACAACTCGCAAATCTCGATGATTTCGTCGATTTTGATGAAAACTGACCGTCATTTCCTTCCCGTTTGAGATATTTCGACGATTAAACGCTCTTTTTACTCCTTTTTACGTGTAGAATGTAATAAACAACAATTTAACCGTCGAAACAAGCGGAACAGCTCGCAAATCTCGATGATTTCGTCGATTTTGATGGAAACTGACCGTCATTTCCTTCCCGCTTGAGATATTTCGGCGTTTAAGCGCTACTTTTTCACCTTTTTACGTGCAGAATGTAATAAACAACCGTTTAACCGTCGAAACAAGCGGAACAGCTCGCAAATCTCGATGATTCCGTCGATTTTGATGGAAACTGACCGTCATTTCCTTCCCGGTTGAGATATTTCGACGTTTTAAACGCTCTTTTTACTCCTTTTTACGTGCAGAATGTAATAAACAAACGTTTAACCGTCGAAACAAGCGGAACAACTCGCAAATCTCGATGAGTTCGTCGATTTTGATGAAAACTGACCGTCATTTCCTTCCCGTTTGAGATATTTCGACGTTTAAACGCTCATTTCTCTCCTTTTTACGTGCAGAATGTAATAAACAACCGCTTAACCGTCGAAACTAGCGAAACAGCTCGCAAATCTCGATGATTTCGTCGATTTTGATGAAAACTGACCGTCATTTCCTTCCCGCTTGAGATATTTCGACGTTTAAGCGCGATTTTTACACCTTTTTACGTGCAGAATGTAATAAACAAACGTTTAACCGTCGAAACAAGCGGAACAACTCGCAAATCTCGATGATTTCGTCGATTTTGATGAAAACTGACCGTCATTTCCTTCCCGTTTGAGATATTTCGACGTTTAAACGCTCTTTTTACTCCTTTTTACGTGTAGAATGTAATAAACAACAGTTAACCGTCGAAACAAGCGGAACAGCTCGCAAATCTCGATGATTTCGTCGATTTTGATGGAAACTGACCGTCATTTCCTTCCGCTTGAGTTATTTCGACGTTTAAGCGCTACTTTTACACCTTTTTACGTGCAGAATGATATAAACAACCGTTTAACCGTCGAAACAAGCGGCACAGCTCGCAAATCTCGATGATTCCGTCGATTTTGATGGAAACTGACCGTCATTTCCTTCCCGGTTGAGATATTTCGACGTTTAAACGCTCTTTTTACTCCTTTTTACGTGCAGAATGTAATAAACAAACGTTTAACCGTCGAAACAAGCGGAACAACTCGCAAATCTCGATGAGTTCGTCGATTTTGATGAAAACTGACCGTCATTTCCTTCCCGCTTGAGATATTTCGACGTTTAAACGCTCATTTCTCTCCTTTTTACGTGCAGAATGTAATAAACAACCGCTTAACCGTCGAAACTAGCGAAACAGCTCGCAAATCTCGATGATTTCGTCGATTTTGATGAAAACTGACCGTCATTTCCTTCCCGCTTGAGATATTTCGACGTTTAAGCGCGATTTTTACACCTTTTTACGTGCAGAATGTAATAAACAAACGTTTAACCGTCGAAACAAGCGGAACAACTCGCAAATCTCGATGATTTCGTCGATTTTGATGAAACTGACCCGTCATTTCCTTCCCGTTTGAGATATTTCGACGTTTAAACGCTCTTTTTACTCCTTTTTACGTGTAGAATGTAATAAACATCAGTTTAACCGTCGAAACAAGCGGAACAGCTCGCAAATCTCGATGATTCGTCGATTTTGATGGAAACTGACCGTCATTTCCTTCCCGTTTGAGATATTTCGACGTTTAAACGCTCTTTTTACTCCTTTTTACGTGCAGATTGTAATAAACAACCGTTTAACCGTCGAACAAGCGAAACAGCTCGCAAATCTCGATGATTTCGTCGATTTTGATGAAAACTGACCGTCATTTCCTTCCCGCTTGAGATATTTCGACGTTTAAGCGCTATCTTTACACCTTTTTACGTGCAGAATGTAATAAACAAACGTTTAACCGTCGAAACAAGCGGAACAACTCGCAAATCTCGATGATTTCGTCGATTTTGATGAAAACTGACCGTCATTTCCTTCCCGGTTGAGATATTTCGACGTTTAAACGCTCTTTTTACTCTTTTTACGTGCAGAATGTAATAAACAAACGTTTAACCGTCGAAACAAGCGGAACAACTCGCAAATCTCGATGATTTCGTCGATTTTGATGGAAACTGACCGTCATTTCCTTCCCGTTTGAGATATTTCGACGATAAAACGCTCTTTTTACTCCTTTTTACGTGTAGAATGTAATAAACAACAATTTAACCGTCGAAACAAGCGGAACAGCTCGCAAATCTCGATGATTTCGTCGATTTTGATGGAAACTGACCGTCATTTCCTTCCCGCTTGAGATATTTCGACGTTTAAGCGCTACTTTTACACCTTTTTACGTGCAGAATGTAATAAACAACCGTTTAACCGTCGAAACAAGCGGAACAGCTCGCAAATCTCGATGATTCCGTCGATTTTGATGGAAACTGACCGTCATTTCCTTCCCGGTTGAGATATTTCGACGTTTTAAACGCTCTTTTTACTCCTTTTTACGTGCAGAATGTAATAGACAAACGTTTACCGTCGAAACAAGCGGAACAACTCGCAAATCTCGATGAGTTCGTCGATTTTGATGAAAACTGACCGTCATTTCCTTCCCGTTTGAGATATTTCGACGTTTAAACGCTCATTTCTCTCCTTTTTACGTGCAGAATGTAATAAACAACCGCTTAACCGTCGAAACTAGCGAAACAGCTCGCAAATCTCGATGATTTCGTCGATTTTGATGAAAACTGACCGTCATTTCCTTCCCGCTTGAGATATTTCGACGTTTAAGCGCGATTTTTACACCTTTTTACGTGCAGAATGTAATAAACAAACGTTTAACCGTCGAAACAAGCGGAACAACTCGCAAATCTCGATGATTTCGTCGATTTTGATGAAAACTGACCGTCATTTCCTTCCCGTTTGAGATATTTTCGACGTTTAAACGCTCTTTTTACTCCTTTTTACGTGTAGAATGTAATAAACAACAGTTTAACCGTCGAAACAAGCGGAACAGCTCGCAAATCTCGATGATTTCGTCGATTTTGATGGAAACTGACCGTCATTTCCTTCCGCTTGAGTTATTTCGACGTTTAAGCGCTACTTTTACACCTTTTTACGTGCAGAATGTAATAAACAACCGTTTAACCGTCGAAACAAGCGGAACAGCTCGCAAATCTCGATGATTCCGTCGATTTTGATGGAAACTGTCCGTCATTTCCTTCCCGGTTGAGATATTTCGACGTTTAAACGCTCTTTTACTCCTTTTTACGTGCGGAATGTAATAAACAAACGTTTAACCGTCGAAACAAGCGGAACAACTCGCAAATCTCGATGAGTTCGTCGATTTGATGAAAACTGACCGTCATTTCCTTCCCGTTTGAGATATTTCGACGTTTAAACGCTCATTTCTCTCCTTTTTACGTGCAGAATGTAATAAACAACCGCTTAACCGTCGAAACTAGCGAAACAGCTCGCAAATCTCGATGATTTCGTCGATTTTGATGAAAACTGACCGTCATTTCCTTCCCGTTTGAGATATTTCGACGTTTAAACGCTCTTTTTACTCCTTTTTACGTGTAGAATGTAATAAACATCAGTTTAACCGTCGAAACAAGCGGAACAGCTCGCAAATCTCGATGATTTCGTCGATTTTGATGGAAACTGACCGTCATTTCCTTCCCGTTTGAGATATTTCGACGTTTAAACGCTCTTTTTACTCCTTTTTACGTGCAGATTGTAATAAACAACCGTTTAACCGTCGAAACAAGCGAAACAGCTCGCAAATCTCGATGATTTCGTCGATTTTGATGAAAACTGACCGTCATTTCCTTCCCGCTTGAGATATTTCGACGTTTAAGCGCTATTTTTACACCTTTTTACGTGCAGAATGTAATAAACAAACGTTTAACCGTCGAAACAAGCGGAACAACTCGCAAATCTCGATGATTTCGTCGATTTTGATGAAAACTGACCCGTCATTTCCTTCCCGTTTGAGATATTTCGACGTTTAAACGCTCAATTCACTCCTTTTTACGTGCAGAATGTAATAAACAAACGTTAACCGTCGAAACATC
>NW_027184990.1:0-47048 GCF_040668555.2 Bombus flavifrons
GCTATAAACGTATAACGGTATATAGTATCACCATGTAACGTATAACGCTATATAGTATTACGTTATAACGTTATATAGTATCACCATATAACGTATAACGTTATATAGTATTACGTTATAACGTATAACGTTATACAGTATTACGTTATAACGTATAACGTTATATAGTATTACGTTATAACGTATAACTTTATGTAGTATTACGTTATAACGTATAGCGTTATATAGTATTACCATATAACGTATAACGTTATATAGTATTACGTTATAACGTATAACGTTATATAGTATTACGTTATGACGTATAACGTTATATAGTATCACGTTATAACTTTATGTAGTATTACGTTATAACGTATAACGTTATATAGTATTACGTTATAACGTATAACGTTATATAGTATTACGTTATGACGTATAGCGTTATATAGTATTACGTTATAACGTATAACATTATATAGTATTACGCTATAACGTATAACGGTATATAGTATCACCATGTAACGTATAACGCTATATAGTATTACGTTATAACGTTATATAGTATCACCATATAACGTATAACGTTATATAGTATTACGTTATAACGTATAACGTTATATAGTATTACGTTATGACGTATAACGTTATATAGTATTAACATATAACGTATAACGTTATTTACTATTACGTTATAACGTATAACGTTATATAGTATCACCATGTAACGTATAACGCTATATAGTATTACGTTATAACGTATAACGTTATACAGTATTACGTTATAACGTATAACGTTATATAGTATTACGTTATAACGTATAACGTTATATAGTATTACGTTATAACGTATATCCTTATATAGTATTACGCTATAACGTATAACGATATATAGTATCACCATGTAACGTATAACGTTATATAGTATTAAGTTATAACGTATAACTTCATATAGTATTACGTTATAACCTATAACGTTATATAGTATTACGATATAACGTTATATAGTATCACCATATAACGTATAACGTTATATAGTATTACGTTATATCGTATAACGTTATATAGTATTACGTTATAACGTATAACGTTATACAGTATTACGTTATAACGTATAACGTTATATAGTATTACGTTATAACGTATAACGTTATATAGTATTACGTTATAACGTTATATAGTATCACCATATAACGTATAACGTTATATAGTATTACGTTATAACGTATAACGTTATATAGTATTACGTTATAACGTATAACGTTATACAGTATTACGTTATAACGTATAACGTTATATAGTATTACGTTATGACGTATAGCGTTATATAGTATTACGTTATAACGTTATAACATTATATAGTATTACGCTATAACGTATAACGGTATATAGTATCACCATGTAACGTATAACGCTATATAGTATTACGTTATAACGTTATATAGTATCACCATATAACGTATAACGCTATATAGTATTACGTTATAACGTATAACGTTATATAGTATTACGTTATGACGTATAACGTTATATAGTATTAACATATAACGTATAACGTTATTTACTATTACGTTATAACGTATAACGTTATATAGTATCACCATGTAACGTATAACGCTATATAGTATTACGTTATAACGTATAACGTTATACAGTATTACGTTATAACGTATAACGTTATATAGTATTACGTTATAACGTATAACGTTATATAGTATTACGTTATAACGTATATCCTTATATAGTATTACGCTATAACGTATAACGATATATAGTATCACCATGTAACGTATAACGTTATATAGTATTAAGTTATAACGTATAACTTTATATAGTATTACGTTATAACCTATAACGTTATATAGTATTACGATATAACGTTATATAGTATCACCATATAACGTATAACGTTATATAGTATTACGTTATATCGTATAACGTTATATAGTATTACGTTATAACGTATAACGTTATACAGTATTACGTTATAACGTATAACGTTATATAGTATTACGTTATAACGTATAACGTTATATAGTATTACGTTATAACGTTATATAGTATCACCATATAACGTATAACGTTATATAGTATTACGTTATAACGTATAACGTTATATAGTATTACGTTATAACGTATAACGTTATACAGTATTACGTTATAACGTATAACGTTATATAGTATTACGTTATAACGTATAACTTTATGTAGTATTACGTTTATAACGTATAACGTTATATAGTATTACCATATAACGTATAACGTTATATAGTATTACGTTATAACGTATAACGTTATATAGTATTACGTTATAACGTTATATAGTATCACCATATAACGTATAACGTTATATAGTATTACGCTATAACGTATAACGGTATATAGTATCACCATGTAACGTATAACGCTATATAGTATTACGTTATAACGTTATATAGTATCACCATATAACGTATAACGTTATATAGTATTACGTTATAACGTATAACGTTATACAGTATTACGTTATAACGTATAACGTTATATAGTATTACGTTATAACGTATAACTTTATGTAGTATTACGTTATAACGTATAGCGTTATATAGTATTACCATATAACGTATAACGTTATATAGTATTACGTTATAACGTATAACGTTATATAGTATTACGTTATGACGTATAACGTTATATAGTATCACGTTATAACTTTATGTAGTATTACGTTATAACGTATAACGTTATATAGTATTACGTTATAACGTATAACGTTATATAGTATTGCGTTATGACGTATAGCGTTATATAGTATTACGTTATAACGTATAACATTATATAGTATTACGCTATAACGTATAACGGTATATAGTATCACCATGTAACGTATAACGCTATATAGTATTACGTTATAACGTTATATAGTATCACCATATAACGTATAACGTTATATAGTATTACGTTATAACGTATAACGTTATATAGTATTACGTTATGACGTATAACGTTATATAGTATTAACATATAACGTATAACGTTATTTACTATTACGTTATAACGTATAACGTTATATAGTATCACCCCATGTAACGTATAACGCTATTATAGTATTACGTTATAACGTATAACGTTATACAGTATTACGTTATAACGTATAACGTTATATAGTATTACGTTATAACGTATAACGTTATATAGTATTACGTTATAACGTATATCCTTATATAGTATTACGCTATAACGTATACGATATATAGTATCACCATGTAACGTATAACGTTATATAGTATTAAGTTATAACGTATAACTTTATATAGTATTACGTTATAACGTATAACGTTATATAGTATTACGATATAACGTTATATAGTATCACCATATAACGTATAACGTTATATAGTATTACGTTATATCGTATAACGTTATATAGTATTACGTTATAACGTATAACGTTATACAGTATTACGTTATAACGTATAACGTTATATAGTATTACGTTATAACGTATAACGTTATATAGTATTACGTTATAACGTTATATAGTATCACCATATAACGTATAACGTTATATAGTATTACGTTATATCGTATAACGTTATATAGTATTACGTTATAACGTATAACGTTATATAGTATTACGTTATAACGTATAACGTTATGTAGTATTACGTTATAACGTATAACGTTATGTAGTATTACGTTATAACGTATAACGTTATATAGTATTACGATATAAACGTTATATAGTATCACCAGATAACGTATAACGTTATATAGTATTACGTTATATCGTATAACGTTATATAGTATTACGTTATAACGTATAACGTTATACAGTATTACGTTATAACGTATAACGTTATATAGTATTACGTTATAACGTATAACTTTATGTAGTATTACGTTATAACGTATAACGTTATATAGTATTACCATATAACGTATAACGATATATAGTATTACGTTATAACGTATAACGTTATATAGTATTACGTTGTGACGTATAACGTTATATAGTATTACGTTATAACGTATAACGTTATATAGTTTTACGTTGTGACGTATAACGTTATTTAGTATTACGTTATGACGTATAACGTAATATAGTTTTACGTTGTGACGTATAACGTTATTTAGTATTACGTTATGACGTATAACGTAATATAGTATCACCATGTAACGTATAACGTTATATAGTATTACGTTATAACGTATAACGTTATATAGTATTACGTTATAACGTATAACGTTATATAGTATTACGTTGTGACGTATAACGTTATATAGTATTACGTTATAACGTATAACGTTATATAGTTTTACGTTGTGACGTATAACGTTATATAGTATTACGTTATAACTTTATGTAGTATTACGTTATAACGTATAACGTTGTATAGTATTACGTTATAACGTATAACGTTATATAGTATTACGTTATGACGTATAACGTTATATAGTATTACGTTATAACGTATAACATTATATAGTATTACGCTATAACGTATAACGGTATATAGTATCACCATGTAACGTTAAACGTTATATAGTATTAAGTTATAACGTATAACTTTATATATTATTACGTTGTGACGTATAACGTTATATAGTATTACGTTATAACGTATAACGTTATATAGTTTTACGTTGTGACGTATAACGTTATTTAGTATTACGTTATGACGTATAACGTTATATAGTATTACGTTATAACGTATAACGTTATATAGTATTACGTTATAACGTTATATAGTATCACCATATAACGTATAACGTTATATAGTATTACGTTATAACGTATAACGTTATATAGTATTACGTTATGACGTATAACGTTATATAGTATTACGTTATAACGTATAACATTATATTGTATTACGCTATAACGTATAACGGTATATAGTATCACCATGTAACGTTAAACGTTATATAGTATTAAGTTATAACGTATAACTTTATATAGTATTACGTTATAACGTATAACGTTATATAGTATTAAGTTATAACGTATAACGTTATATAGTATTAAGTTATAACGTATAACGTTATATAGTATTACGTTGTGACGTATAACGTTATATAGTATTACGTTATAACGTATAACGTTATATAGTTTTACGTTGTGACGTATAACGTTATATAGTATTACGTTATGACGTATAACGTTATATAGTATTACGTTATAACTTTATGTAGTATTACGTTATAACGTATAACGTTATATAGTATTACGTTATAACGTATAACGTTATATAGTATTACGTTATGACGTATAGCGTTATATAGTATTACGTTATAACGTATAACATTATATAGTATTACGCTATAACGTATAACGGTATATAGTATCACCATGTAACGTATAACGCTATATAGTATTACGTTATAACGTTATATAGTATCACCATATAACGTATAACGTTATATAGTATTACGTTATAACGTATAACGTTATATAGTATTACGTTATAACGTATAACGTTATACAGTATTACGTTATAACGTATAACGTTATATAGTATTACGTTATAACGTATAACTTTATGTAGTATTACGTTATAACGTATAACGTTATATAGTATTACCATATAACGTATAACGTTATATAGTATTACGTTATAACGTATAACGTTATATAGTATTACGTTATAACGTTATATAGTATCACCATATAACGTATATCGTTATATAGTATTACGCTATAACGTATAACGGTATATAGTATCACCATGTAACGTATAACGCTATATAGTATTACGTTATAACGTTATATAGTATCACCATATAACGTATAAAGTTATATAGTATTACGTTATAACGTATAACGTTATACAGTATTACGTTATAACGTATAACGTTATACAGTATTACGTTATAACGTATAACGTTATATAGTATTACGTTATAACGTATAACTTTATGTAGTATTACGTTATAACGTATAACGTTATATAGTATTACCATATAACGTATAACGTTATATAGTATTACGTTATAACGTATAACGTTATATAGTATTACGTTGTGACGTATAACGTTATATAGTATTACGTTATAACGTATAACGTTATATAGTTTTACGCTGTGACGTATAACGTTATATGGTATTACGTTATGACGTATAACGTTATATAGTATTACGTTATAACGTATAACGTTATATAGTATTACGTTATAACGTTATATAGTATCACCATATAACGTATAACGTTATATAGTATTACGTTATAACGTATAACGTTATATAGTATTACGTTATGACGTATAACGTTATATAGTATTACGCTATAACGTATAACGTTATATAGTATTACGTTATAACGTATAACGTTATATAGTATTACGTTGTGACGTATAACGTTATATAGTATTACGTTATAACGTATAACGTTATATAGTTTTACGTTGTGACGTATAACGTTATTTAGTATTACGTTATGACGTATAACGTTATATAGTATTACGTTATAACGTATAACGTTATATAGTATTACGTTATAACGTTATATAGTATCACCATATAACGTATAACGTTATATAGTATTACGTTATAACGTATAACGTTATATAGTATTACGTTATGACGTATAACGTTATATAGTATTACGTTATAACGTATAACATTATATAGTATTACGCTATAACGTATAACGGTATATAGTATCACCATGTAACGTTAAACGTTATATAGTATTAAGTTATAACGTATAACTTTATATATTATTACGTTATAACGTATAACGTTATATAGTATTAAGTTATAACGTATAACGTTATATAGTATTACGTTGTGACGTATAACGTTATATAGTATTAAGTTATAACGTATAACGTTATATAGTATTACGTTGTGACGTATAACGTTATATAGTATTACGTTATAACGTATAACGTTATATAGTTTTACGTTATAACGTATAACGTTATATAGTATTACGTTATGACGTATAGCGTTATATAGTATTACGTTATAACGTATAACATTATATAGTATTACGCTATAACGTATAACGGTATATAGTATCACCATGTAACGTATAACGCTATATAGTATTACGTTATAACGTTATATAGTATCACCATATAACGTATAACGTTATATAGTATTACGTTATAACGTATAACGTTATATAGTATTACGTTATAACGTATAACGTTATACAGTATTACGTTATAACGTATAACGTTATATAGTATTACATTATAACGTATAACTTTATGTAGTATTACGTTATAACGTATAACGTTATATAGTATTACCATATAACGTATAACGTTATATAGTATTACGTTATAACGTATAACGTTATATAGTATTACGTTATAACGTTATATAGTATCACCATATAACGTATAACGTTATATAGTGTTACGCTATAACGTATAACGGTATATAGTATCACCATGTAACGTATAACGCTATATAGTATTACGTTATAACGTTATATAGTATCACCATATAACGTATAACGTTATATAGTATTACGTTATAACGTATAACGTTATACAGTATTACGTTATAACGTATAACGTTATATCGTATTACGTTATAACGTATAACTTTATGTAGTATTACGTTATAACGTATAGCGTTATATAGTATTACCATATAACGTATAACGTTATATAGTATTACGTTATAACGTATAACGTTATATAGTATTACGTTATGACGTATAACGTTATATAGTATCACGTTATAACTTTATGTAGTATTACGTTATAACGTATAACGTTATATAGTATTACGTTATAACGTATAACGTTATATAGTATTACGTTCTGACGTATAGCGTTATATAGTATCACCATGTAACGTTAAACGTTATATAGTATTAAGTTATAACGTATAACTTTATATATTATTACGTTATAACGTATAACGTTATATAGTATTAAGTTATAACGTATAACGTTATATAGTATTACGTTGTGACGTATAACGTTATATAGTATTACGTTATAACGTATAACGTTATATAGTTTTACGTTGTGACGTATAACGTTATATAGTATTACGTTATGACGTATAACGTTATATAGTATTACGTTATAACTTTATGTAGTATTACGTTATAACGTATAACGTTATATAGTATTACGTTATAACGTATAACGTTATATAGTATTACGTTATGACGTATAACGTTATATAGTATTACGTTATAACGTATAACATTATATAGTATTACGCTATAACGTATAACGGTATATAGTATCACCATGTAACGTTAAACGTTATATAGTATTAAGTTATAACGTATAACTTTATATATTATTACGTTATAACGTATAACGTTATATAGTATTAAGTTATAACGTATAACGTTATATAGTATTACGTTGTGACGTATAACGTTATATAGTATTACGTTATAACGTATAACGTTATATAGTTTTACGTTGTGACGTATAACGTTATATAGTATTACGTTACGACGTATAACGTTATATAGTATTACGTTATAACTTTATGTAGTATTACGTTATAACGTATAACGTTATATAGTATTACGTTATAACGTATAACGTTATATAGTATTACGTTATGACGTATAGCGTTATATAGTATTACGTTATAACGTATAACATTATATAGTATTACGCTATAACTTATAACGGTATATAGTATCACCATGTAACGTATAACGCTATATAGTATTACGTTATAACGTTATATAGTATCACCATATAACGTATAACGTTATATAGTATTACGTTATAACGTATAACGTTATATAGTATTACGTTATAACGTATAACGTTATACAGTATTACGTTATAACGTATAACGTTATATAGTATTACGTTATAACGTATAACTTTATGTAGTATTACGTTATAACGTATAACGTTATATAGTATTACCATATAACGTATAACGTTATATAGTATTACGTTATAACGTATAACGTTATATAGTATTACGTTATAACGTTATATAGTATCACCATATAACGTATAACGTTATATAGTATTACGCTATAACGTATAACGGTATATAGTATCACCATGTAACGTATAACGCTATATAGTATTACGTTATAACGTTATATAGTATCACCATATAACGTATAACGTTATATAGTATTACGTTATAACGTATAACGTTATACAGTATTACGTTATAACGTATAACGTTATATAGTATTACGTTATAACGTATAACTTTATGTAGTATTACGTTATAACGTATAGCGTTATATAGTATTACCATATAACGTATAACGTTATATAGTATTACGTTATAACGTATAACGTTATATAGTATTACGTTATAACGTATAACGTTATATAGTTTTACGTTGTGACGTATAACGTTATATAGTATTACGTTATGACGTATAACGTTATATAGTATTACGTTATAACTTTATGTAGTATTACGTTATAACGTATAACGTTATATAGTATTACGTTATAACGTATAACGTTATATAGTATTACGTTATGACGTATAGCGTTATATAGTATTACGTTATAACGTATAACATTATATAGTATTACGCTATAACGTATAACGGTATATAGTATCACCATGTAACGTATAACGCTATATAGTATTACGTTATAACGTTATATAGTATCACCATATAACGTATAACGTTATATAGTATTACGTTATAACGTATAACGTTATATAGTATTACGTTATAACGTATAACGTTATACAGTATTACGTTATAACGTATAACGTTATATAGTATTACGTTATAACGTATAACTTTATGTAGTATTACGTTATAACGTATAACGTTATATAGTATTACCATATAACGTATAACGTTATATAGTATTACGTTATAACGTATAACGTTATATAGTATTACGTTATAACGTATAACGTTATATAGTATTACGTTATAACGTTATATAGTATCACCATATAACGTATAACGTTATATAGTATTACGCTATAACGTATAACGGTATATAGTATCACCATGTAACGTATAACGCTATATAGTATTACGTTATAACGTTATATAGTATCACCATATAACGTATAACGTTATATAGTATTACGTTATAACGTATAACGTTATACAGTATTACGTTATAACGTATAACGTTATATAGTATTACGTTATAACGTATAACTTTATGTAGTATTACGTTATAACGTATAGCGTTATATAGTATTACCATATAACGTATAACGTTATATAGTATTACGTTATAACGTATAACGTTATATAGTATTACGTTATGACGTATAACGTTATATAGTATTACCATATAACGTATAACGTTATATAGTATTACGTTATAACGTATAACGTTATATAGTATTACGTTATGACGTATAACGTTATATAGTATCACGTTATAACTTTATGTAGTATTACGTTATAACGTATAACGTTATATAGTATTACGTTATAACGTATAACGTTATATAGTATTACGTTATGACGTATAACGTTATATAGTATTACCATATAACGTATAACGTTATTTACTATTACGTTATAACGTATAACGTTATATAGTATCACCATGTAACGTATAACGCTATATAGTATTACGTTATAACGTATAACGTTATACAGTATTACGTTATAACGTATAACGTTATATAGTATTACGTTATAACGTATAACGTTATATATTATTACGTTATAACGTATATCCTTATATAGTATTACGCTATAACGTATAACGATATATAGTATCACCATGTAACGTATAACGTTATATAGTATTAAGTTATAACGTATAACTTTATATAGTATTACGTTATAACGTATAACGTTATATAGTATTACGATATAACGTTATATAGTATCACCATATAACGTATAACGTTATATAGTATTACGTTATATCGTATAACGTTATATAGTATTACGTTATAACGTATAACGTTATACAGTATTACGTTATAACGTATAACGTTATATAGTATTACGTTATAACGTATAACGTTATATAGTATTACGTTATAACGTTATATAGTATCACCATATAACGTATAACGTTATATAGTATTACGTTATATCGTATAACGTTATATAGTATTACGTTATAACGTATAACGTTATATAGTATTACGTTATAACGTATAACGTTATGTAGTATTACGTTATAACGTATAACGTTATGTAGTATTACGTTATAACGTATAACGTTATATAGTATTACGATATAACGTTATATAGTATCACCATATAACGTATAACGTTATATAGTATTACGTTATATCGTATAACGTTATATAGTATTACGTTATAACGTATAACGTTATACAGTATTACGTTATAACGTATAACGTTATATAGTATTACGTTATAACGTATAACTTTATGTAGTATTACGTTATAACGTATAACGTTATATAGTATTACCATATAACGTATAACGTTATATAGTATTACGTTATAACGTATAACGTTATATAGTATTACGTTATAACGTTATATAGTATCACCATATAACGTATAACGTTATATAGTATTACGCTATAACGTATAACGGTATATAGTATCACCATGTAACGTATAACGCTATATAGTATTACGTTATAACGTTATATAGTATCACCATATAACGTATAACGTTATATAGTATTACGTTATAACGTATAACGTTATACAGTATTACGTTATAACGTATAACGTTATATAGTATTACGTTATAACGTATAACTTTATGTAGTATTACGTTATAACGTATAGCGTTATATAGTATTACCATATAACGTATAACGTTATATAGTATTACGTTATAACGTATAACGTTATATAGTATTACGTTATAACGTATAACGTTATATAGTTTTACGTTGTGACGTATAACGTTATATAGTATTACGTTATGACGTATAACGTTATATAGTATTACGTTATAACTTTATGTAGTATTACGTTATAACGTATAACGTTATATAGTATTACGTTATAACGTATAACGTTATATAGTATTACGTTATGACGTATAGCGTTATATAGTATTACGTTATAACGTATAACATTATATAGTATTACGCTATAACGTATAACGGTATATAGTATCACCATGTAACGTATAACGCTATATAGTATTACGTTATAACGTTATATAGTATCACCATATAACGTATAACGTTATATAGTATTACGTTATAACGTATAACGTTATATAGTATTACGTTATAACGTATAACGTTATACAGTATTACGTTATAACGTATAACGTTATATAGTATTACGTTATAACGTATAACTTTATGTAGTATTACGTTATAACGTATAACGTTATATAGTATTACCATATAACGTATAACGTTATATAGTATTACGTTATAACGTATAACGTTATATAGTATTACGTTATAACGTTATATAGTATCACCATATAACGTATAGAGTTATATAGTATTACGCTATAACGTATAACGGTATATAGTATCACCATGTAACGTATAACGCTATATAGTATTACGTTATAACGTTATATAGTATCACCATATAACGTATAACGTTATATAGTATTACGTTATAACGTATAACGTTATACAGTATTACGTTATAACGTATAACGTTATATAGTATTACGTTATAACGTATAACTTTATGTAGTATTACGTTATAACGTATAACGTTATATAGTATTACCATATAACGTATAACGTTATATAGTATTACGTTATAACGTATAACGTTATATAGTTTTACGTTGTGACGTATAACGTTATATAGTTTTACGTTGTGACGTATAACGTTATATAGTATTACCATATAACGTATAACGTTATATAGTATTACGTTATAACGTATAACGTTATATAGTTTTACGTTGTGACGTATAACGTTATATAGTATTACGTTATGACGTATAACGTTATATAGTTTTACGTTATAACTTTATGTAGTATTACGTTATAACGTATAACGTTATATAGTATTACGTTATAACGTATAACGTTATATAGTATTACGTTATGACGTATAGCGTTATATAGTATTACGTTATAACGTATAACGTTATATAGTATTACGTTATAACGTATAACGTTATATAGTATTACGTTATGACGTATAGCGTTATATAGTATTACGTTATAACGTATATCCTTATATAGTATTACGCTATAACGTATAACGATATATAGTATCACCATGTAACGTATAACGTTATATAGTATTAAGTTATAACGTATAACTTTATATAGTATTACGTTATAACGTATAACGTTATATAGTATTACGATATAACGTTATATAGTATCACCATATAACGTATAACGTTATATAGTATTACGTTATATCGTATAACGTTATATAGTATTACGTTATAACGTATAACGTTATACAGTATTACGTTATAACGTATAACGTTATATAGTATTACGTTATAACGTATAACGTTATATAGTATTACGTTATAACGTTATATAGTATCACCATATAACGTATAACGTTATATAGTATTACGTTATATCGTATAACGTTATATAGTATTACGTTATAACGTATAACGTTATATAGTATTACGTTATAACGTATAACGTTATGTAGTATTACGTTATAACGTATAACGTTATGTAGTATTACGTTATAACGTATAACGTTATATAGTATTACCATATAACGTATAACGATATATAGTATTACGTTATAACGTATAACGTTATATAGTATTACGTTGTGACGTATAACGTTATATAGTATTACGTTATAACGTATAACGTTATATAGTTTTACGTTGTGACGTATAACGTTATTTAGTATTACGTTATGACGTATAACGTAATATAGTATCACCATGTAACGTATAACGTTATATAGTATTACGTTATAACGTATAACGTTATATAGTATTACGTTATAACGTATAACGTTATATAGTATTACGTTGTGACGTATAACGTTATATAGTATTACGTTATAACGTATAACGTTATATAGTTTTACGTTGTGACGTATAACGTTATATAGTATTACGTTATAACGTATAACGTTATATAGTATTACGTTATAACGTATAACGTTATATAGTATTACGTTATGACGTATAACGTTATATAGTATTACGTTATAACGTATAACATTATATAGTATTACGCTATAACGTATAACGGTATATAGTATCACCATGTAACGTTAAACGTTATATAGTATTAAGTTATAACGTATAACTTTATATATTATTACGTTATAACGTATAACGTTATATAGTATTAAGTTATAACGTATAACGTTATATAGTATTACGTTGTGACGTATAACGTTATATATTATTACGTTATAACGTATAACGTTATATAGTTTTACGTTGTGACGTATAACGTTATATAGTATTACGTTACGACGTATAACGTTATATAGTATTACGTTATAACTTTATGTAGTATTACGTTATAACGTATAACGTTATATAGTATTACGTTATAACGTATAACGTTATATAGTATTACGTTATGACGTATAGCGTTATATAGTATTACGTTATAACGTATAACATTATATAGTATTACGCTATAACGTATAACGGTATATAGTATCACCATGTAACGTATAACGCTATATAGTATTACGTTATAACGTTATATAGTATCACCATATAACGTATAACGTTATATAGTATTACGTTATAACGTATAACGTTATATAGTATTACGTTATAACGTATAACGTTATACAGTATTACGTTATAACGTATAACGTTATATAGTATTACGTTATAACGTATAACTTTATGTAGTATTACGTTATAACGTATAACGTTATATAGTATTACCATATAACGTATAACGTTATATAGTATTACGTTATAACGTATAACGTTATATAGTATTACGTTATAACGTTATATAGTATCACCATATAACGTATAACGTTATATAGTATTACGCTATAACGTATAACGGTATATAGTATCACCATGTAACGTATAACGCTATATAGTATTACGTTATAACGTTATATAGTATCACCATATAACGTATAACGTTATATAGTATTACGTTATAACGTATAACGTTATACAGTATTACGTTATAACGTATAACGTTATATAGTATTACGTTATAACGTATAACTTTATGTAGTATTACGTTATAACGTATAGCGTTATATAGTATTACCATATAACGTATAACGTTATATAGTATTACGTTATAACGTATAACGTTATATAGTATTACGTTATAACGTATAACGTTATATAGTTTTACGTTGTGACGTATAACGTTATATAGTATTACGTTATGACGTATAACGTTATATAGTATTACGTTATAACTTTATGTAGTATTACGTTATAACGTATAACGTTATATAGTATTACGTTATAACGTATAACGTTATATAGTATTACGTTATGACGTATAGCGTTATATAGTATTACGTTATAACGTATAACATTATATAGTATTACGCTATAACGTATAACGGTATATAGTATCACCATGTAACGTATAACGCTATATAGTATTACGTTATAACGTTATATAGTATCACCATATAACGTATAACGTTATATAGTATTACGTTATAACGTATAACGTTATATAGTATTACGTTATAACGTATAACGTTATACAGTATTACGTTATAACGTATAACGTTATATAGTATTACGTTATAACGTATAACTTTATGTAGTATTACGTTATAACGTATAACGTTATATAGTATTACCATATAACGTATAACGTTATATAGTATTACGTTATAACGTATAACGTTATATAGTATTACGTTATAACGTTATATAGTATCACCATATAACGTATAACGTTATATAGTATTACGCTATAACGTATAACGGTATATAGTATCACCATGTAACGTATAACGCTATATAGTATTACGTTATAACGTTATATAGTATCACCATATAACGTATAACGTTATATAGTATTACGTTATAACGTATAACGTTATACAGTATTACGTTATAACGTATAACGTTATATAGTATTACGTTATAACGTATAACTTTATGTAGTATTACGTTATAACGTATAGCGTTTTATAGTATTACCATATAACGTATAACGTTATATAGTATTACGTTATAACGTATAACGTTATATAGTATTACGTTATGACGTATAACGTTATATAGTATTACGTTATAACGTATAACATTATATAGTATTACGCTATAACGTATAACGGTATATAGTATCACCATGTAACGTTAAACGTTATATAGTATTAAGTTATAACGTATAACTTTATATATTATTACGTTATAACGTATAACGTTATATAGTATTAAGTTATAACGTATAACGTTATATAGTATTACGTTGTGACGTATAACGTTATATAGTATTACGTTATAACGTATAACGTTATATAGTTTTACGTTGTGACGTATAACGTTATATAGTATTACGTTACGACGTATAACGTTATATAGTATTACGTTATAACTTTATGTAGTATTACGTTATAACGTATAACGTTATATAGTATTACGTTATAACGTATAACGTTATATAGTATTACGTTATGACGTATAGCGTTATATAGTATTACGTTATAACGTATAACATTATATAGTATTACGCTATAACGTATAACGGTATATAGTATCACCATGTAACGTATAACGCTATATAGTATTACGTTATAACGTTATATAGTATCACCATATAACGTATAACGTTATATAGTATTACGTTATAACGTATAACGTTATATAGTATTACGTTATAACGTATAACGTTATACAGTATTACGTTATAACGTATAACGTTATATAGTATTACGTTATAACGTATAACTTTATGTAGTATTACGTTATAACGTATAACGTTATATAGTATTACCATATAACGTATAACGTTATATAGTATTACGTTATAACGTATAACGTTATATACTATTACGTTATAACGTTATATAGTATCACCATATAACGTATAACGTTATATAGTATTACGCTATAACGTATAACGGTATATAGTATCACCATGTAACGTATAACACTATATAGTATTACGTTATAACGTTATATAGTATCACCATATAACGTATAACGTTATATAGTATTACGTTATAACGTATAACGTTATACAGTATTACGTTATAACGTATAACGTTATATAGTATTACGTTATAACGTATAACTTTATGTAGTATTACGTTATAACGTATAGCGTTATATAGTATTACCATATAACGTATAACGTTATATAGTATTACGTTATAACGTATAACGTTATATAGTATTACGTTATAACGTATAACGTTATATAGTTTTACGTTGTGACGTATAACGTTATATAGTATTACGTTATGACGTATAACGTTATATAGTATTACGTTATAACTTTATGTAGTATTACGTTATAACGTATAACGTTATATAGTATTACGTTATAACGTATAACGTTATATAGTATTACGTTATGACGTATAGCGTTATATAGTATTACGTTATAACGTATAACATTATATAGTATTACGCTATAACGTATAACGGTATATAGTATCACCATGTAACGTATAACGCCATATAGTATTACGTTATAACGTTATATAGTATCACCATATAACGTATAACGTTATATAGTATTACGTTATAACGTATAACGTTATATAGTATTACGTTATAACGTATAACGTTATACAGTATTACGTTATAACGTATAACGTTATATAGTATTACGTTATAACGTATAACTTTATGTAGTATTACGTTATAACGTATAACGTTATATAGTATTACCATATAACGTATAACGTTATATAGTATTACGTTATAACGTATAACGTTATATAGTATTACGTTATAACGTTATATAGTATCACCATATAACGTATAACGTTATATAGTATTACGCTATAACGTATAACGGTATATAGTATCACCATGTAACGTATAACGCTATATAGTATTACGTTATAACGTTATATAGTATCACCATATAACGTATAACGTTATATAGTATTACGTTATAACGTATAACGTTATACAGTATTACGTTATAACGTATAACGTTATATAGTATTACGTTATAACGTATAACTTTATGTAGTATTACGTTATAACGTATAGCGTTATATAGTATTACCATATAACGTATAACGTTATATAGTATTACGTTATAACGTATAACGTTATATAGTATTACGTTATGACGTATAACGTTATATAGTATCACGTTATAACTTTATGTAGTATTACGTTATAACGTATAACGTTATATAGTATTACGTTATAACGTATAACGTTATATAGTATTACGTTATGACGTATAGCGTTATATAGTATTACGTTATAACGTATAAACATTATATAGTATTACGCTATAACGTATAACGGTATATAGTATCACCATGTAACGTATAACGCTATATAGTATTACGTTATAACGTTATATAGTATCACCATATAACGTCTAACGTTATATAGTATTACGTTATAACGTATAACGTTATATAGTATTACGTTATGACGTATAACGTTATATAGTATTAACATATAACGTATAACGTTATTTACTATTACGTTATAACGTATAACGTTATATAGTATCACCATGTAACGTATAACGCTATATATTATTACTTTATAACGTATAACGTTATACAGTATTACGTTATAACGTATAACGTTATATAGTATTACGTATAACGTATAACGTTATATAGTATTACGTTATAACGTATATCCTTATATAGTATTACGCTATAACGTATAACGATATATAGTATCACCATGTAACGTATAACGTTATATAGTATTAAGTTATAACGTATAACTTTATATAGTATTACGTTATAACGTATAACGTTATATAGTATTACGATATAACGTTATATAGTATCACCATATAACGTATAACGTTATATAGTATTACGTTATATCGTATAACGTTATATAGTATTACGTTATAACGTATAACGTTATACAGTATTACGTTATAACGTATAACGTTATATAGTATTACGTTATAACGTATAACGTTATATAGTATTACGTTATAACGTTATATAGTATCACCATATAACGTATAACGTTATATAGTATTACGTTATATCGTATAACGTTATATAGTATTACGTTATAACGTATAACGTTATATAGTATTACGTTATAACGTATAACGTTATGTAGTATTACGTTATAACGTATAACGTTATGTAGTATTACGTTATAACGTATAACGTTATATAGTATTACGATATAACGTTATATAGTATCACCATACTATAACGTATAACGTTATATAGTATTACGTATATCGTATAACGTTATATAGTATTACGTTATAACGTATAACGTTATACAGTATTACGTTATAACGTATAACGTTATATAGTATTACGTTATAACGTATAACTTTATGTAGTATTACGTTATAACGTATAACGTTATACTAGTATTACCATATAACGTATAACGATATATAGTATTACGTTATAACGTATAACGTTATATAGTATTACGTTGTGACGTATAACGTTATATAGTATTACGTTATAACGTATAACGTTATATAGTTTTACGTTGTGACGTATAACGTTATTTAGTATTACGTTATGACGTATAACGTAATATAGTTTTACGTTGTGACGTATAACGTTATTTAGTATTACGTATATGACGTATAACGTAATATAGTATCACCATGTAACGTATAACGTTATATAGTATTACGTTATAACGTATAACGTTATATAGTATTACGTTATAACGATAACGTTATATAGTATTACGTTGTGACGTATAACGTTATATAGTATTACGTTATAACGTATAACGTTATATAGTTTTACGTTGTGACGTATAACGTTATATAGTATTACGTTATAACTTTATGTAGTATTACGTTATAACGTATAACGTTATATCGTATTACGTTATAACGTATAACGTTATATAGTATTACGTTATGACGTATAACGTTATATAGTATTACGTTATAACGTATAACATTATATAGTATTACGCTATAACGTATAACGGTATATAGTATCACCATGTAACGTTAAACGTTATATAGTATTAAGTTATAACGTATAACTTTATATTTATTACGTTATACCGTATAACGTTATATAGTATTAAGTTAAAACGTATAACGTTATATAGTATTACGTTGTGACGTATAACGTTATATATGTATTACGTTATAACGTATAACGTTATATAGTTTTACGTTGTGACGTATAACGTATATAGTATTACGTTACGACGTATAACGTTATATAGTATTACGTTATAACTTTATGTAGTATTACGTTATAACGTATAACGTTATATAGTATTACGTTATAACGTATAACGTTATATAGTATTACGTTATGACGTATAGCGTTATATAGTATTACGTTATAACGTATAACATTATATAGTATTACGCTATAACGTATAACGGTATATAGTATCACCATGTAACGTATAACGCTATATAGTATTACGTTATAACGTTATATAGTATCACCATATAACGTATAACGTTATATAGTATTACGTTATAACGTATAACGTTATATAGTATTACGTTATAACGTATAACGTTATATAGTATTACCATATAACGTATAACGTTATATAGTATTACGTTATAACGTATAACGTTATATACTATTACGTTATAACGTTATATAGTCTCACCATATAAACGTATAACGTTATATAGTATTACGCTATAACGTATAACGGTATATAGTATCACCATGTAACGTATAACGCTATATAGTATTACGTTATAAACGTTATATAGTATCACCATATAACGTATAACGTTATATAGTATTACGTTATAACGTATAACGTTATACAGTATTACGTTATAACGTATAACGTTATATAGTATTACGTTATAACGTATAACTTTATGTCGTATTACGTTATAACGTATAGCGTTATATAGTATTACCATATAACGTATAACGTTATATAGTATTACGTTATAACGTATAACGTTATATAGTATTACGTTATAACGTATAACGTTATATAGTTTTACGTTGTGACGTATAACGTTATATAGTATTACGTTATGCGTATAACGTTATATAGTATTACGTTATAACTTTATGTAGTATTACGTTATAACGTATAACGTTATATAGTATTACGTTATAACGTATAACGTTATATAGTATTACGTTATGACGTATAGCGTTATGTAGTATTACGTTATACGTATAACGTTATATAGTATTACCATATAACGTATAACGTTATATAGTATTACGTTATAACGTATAACGTTATATAGTATTACGTTATAACGTTATATAGTATCACCATATAACGTATAACGTTATATAGTATTACGCTATAACGTATAACGGTATATAGTATCACCATGTAACGTATAACGCTATATAGTATTACGTTATAACGTTATATAGTATCACCATATAACGTATAACGTTATATAGTATTACGTTATAACGTATAACGTTATACAGTATTACGTTATAACGTATAACGTTATATAGTATTACGTTATAACGTATAACTTTATGTAGTATTACGTTATAACGTATAGCGTTATATAGTATTACCATATAACGTATAACGTTATATAGTATTACGTTATAACGTATAACGTTATATAGTATTACGTTATGACGTATAACGTTATATAGTATCACGTTATAACTTTATGTAGTATTACGTTATAACGTATAACGTTATATAGTATTACGTATAACGTATAACGTTATATAGTATTACGTTATGACGTATAGCGTTATATAGTATTACGTTATAACGGTATAACATTATATAGTATTACGCTATAACGTATAACGGTATATAGTATCACCATGTAACGTATAACGCTATATAGTATTACGTTATAACGTTATATAGTATCACCATATAACGTATAACGTTATATAGTATTACGTTATAACGTATAACGTTATATAGTATTACGTTATGACGTATAACGTTATATAGTATTACCATATAACGTATAACGTTATTTACTATTACGTTATAACGTATAACGTTATATAGTATCACCATGTAACGTATAACGCTATATAGTATTACGTTATAACGTATAACGTTATACAGTATTACGTTATAACGTATAGCGTTATATAGTATTACGTTATAACGTATAACGTTATATAGTATTACGTTATAACGTATATCCTTATATAGTATTACGCTATAAACGTATAACGATATATAGTATCACCATGTAACGTATAACGTTATATAGTATTAAGTTATAACGTATAACTTTATATAGTATTACGTTATAAACGTATAACGTTATATAGTATTACGATATAACGTTATATAGTATCACCATATAACGTATAACGTTATATAGTATTACGTTATATCGTATAACGTTATATAGTATTACGTTATAACGTATAACGTTATACAGTATTACGTTATACGTATAACGTTATATAGTATTACGTTATAACGTATAACGTTATATAGTATTACGTTATAACGTTATATAGTATCACCATATAGCGTATAACGTTATATAGTATTACGTTATATCGTATAACGTTATATAGTATTACGTTATAACGTATAACGTTATATAGTATTACGTTATAACGTATAACGTTATGTAGTATTACGTTATAACGTATAACGTTATGTAGTATTACGTTATAACGTATAACGTTATATAGTATTACGATATAACGTTATATAGTATCACCATATAACGTATAACGTTATATAGTATTACGTTATATCGTATAACGTTATATAGTATTACGTTATAACGTATAACGTTATACAGTATTACGTTATAACGTATAACGTTATATAGTATTACGTTATAACGTATAACTTTATGTAGTATTACGTTATAACGTATAACGTTATATAGTATTACCATATAACGTATAACGATATATAGTATTACGTTATAACGTATAACGTTATATAGTATTACGTTGTGACGTATAACGTTATATAGTATTACGTTATAACGTATAACGTTATATAGTTTTACGTTGTGACGTATAACGTTATTTAGTATTACGTTATGACGTATAACGTAATATAGTATCACCATGTAACGTATAACGTTATATAGTATTACGTTATAACGTATAACGTTATATAGTATTACGTTATAACGTATAACGTTATATAGTATTACGTTGTGACGTATAACGTTATATAGTATTACGTTATAACGTATAACTTTATGTAGTATTACGTTATAACGTATAACGTTATATAGTATTACCATATAACGTATAACGTTATATAGTATTACATTATAACGTATAACGTTATATAGTATTACGTTGTGACGTATAACGTTATATAGTTTTATGTTGTGACGTATAACGTTATATAGTATTACGTTATGACGTATAACGTTATATAGTATTACGTTATAACTTATAACGTTATATAGTATTACGTTATAACGTATAACGTTATATAGAATAACGTTATAACGTTATATAGTATCACCATATAACGTATAACGTTATATAGTATTACGTTATAACGTATAACGTTATATAGTATTACGTTATGACGTATAACGTTATATAGTATTACGTTATAACGTATAACATTATATAGTATTACGCTATAACGTATAACGGTATATAGTATCACCATGTAACGTATAACGTTATATAGTATTAAGTTATAACGTATAACTTTATATAGAATTACGTTATGACGTATAACGTTATATAGTATTAAGTTATAACGTATAACGTTATATAGTATTACGTTATAACGTTATATAGTATCACCATATAACGTATAACGTTATATAGTATTACGTCATAACATATAACGTTATATAGTACTACGTTATAACGTATAACGTTATATAGTATTACGTTATAACGTATAACGTTATATAGTATTACGTTATAACGTATAACGTTATATAGTATTACGTTATAACGTATAACGTTATATAGTATTACGTTATAACGTGTAGCGCTATATAGTATTACGTTATAACGTATAACGTTATATAGTATTACGTTATAACGTATAACGTTATATAGTATTACGTTATAACCTATAACGTTATATAGTATTACGTTATACCGTATAACGTTTTATAGTATTACGTCATAACGTATAACGTAATATAGTATCACCATGTAACGTATAACGTTATATAGTATTACGTTATAACGTATAACGTTATATAGTATTACGTTATAACGTATAACGTTATATAGTATTACGTTATATCGTATAACGTTATATAGTATTACGTTATAACGTATAACGTTATATAGTATTAAGTTATAACGTATAACGTTATATAGTATTACGCTATAACGTATAACGATATATAGTATCGCCATGTAACGTATAACGTTATATAGTATTAAGTTATAACGTATAACTTTATATAGTATTACGTTATAACGTATAGCGTTATATAGTATTAAGTTATAACGTATAACGTTATATAGTATTACGTTGTGACGTATAACGTTATATAGTATTACGTTATAACGTATAACGTTATATAGTTTTACGTTGTGACGTATAACGTTATATAGTGTTACGTTATGACGTATAACGTTATATAGTATTACGTTATAACGTATAACGTTATATAGTATTACGTTATAACGTATAACGTTATACAGAATTACGTTATAACGTATAACGTTATATAGTATTACGTTATAACGTTATATAGTATCACCATATAACGTATAACGTTATACAGTATTACGTTATAACGTATAACGTTATATAGTCTTACGTTATGACGTATAACGTTATATAGTATTACGCTATAACGTATAACATTTTATAGTATTACGCTATAACGTATAACGGTATATAGTATCACCATGTAACGTATAACGCTATATAGTATTACGTTATAACGTATAACGTTATACAGTATTACGTTATAACGTATAAAGTTATATAGTATTACGTTATAACGTATAACTTTATGTAGTATTACGTTATAACGTATAACGTTATATAGTATTACCATATAACGTATAACGTTATATAGTATTACGTTATAACGTATAACGTTATATAGTATTACGTTGTGACGTATAACGTTATATAGTATTACGTTATAACGTATAACGTTATATAGTATTATGTTGTGACGTATGACGTTATATAGTATTACGTTATGACGTATAACGTTATATAGTATTACGTTATAACTTATAACGTTATATAGTATTACGTTATAACGTATAACGTTATATAGAATTACGTTATAACGTTATATAGTATCACCATATAACGTATAACGTTATATAGTATTACGTTATAACGTATAACGTTATATAGTATTACGTTATGACGTATAACGTTATATAGTATTACGTTATAACGTATAACATTATATAGTATTACGCTATAACGTATAACGATATATAGTATCACCATGTAACGTATAACGTTATATAGTATTAAGTTATAACGTATAACTTTATATAGAATTACGTTATGACGTATAACGTTATATAGTATTACGTTATAACGTATAACGTTATATAGTATTACGTTATAACGTATAACGTTATATAGTATTACGTTATAACGTTATATAGTATCACCATATAACGTATAACGTTATATAGTATTACGTTATAACGTATAACGTTATATAGTATTACGTTATGACGTATAACGTTATATAGTATTACGTTATAACGTATAACATTATATAGTATTACGCTATAACGTATAACGATATATAGTATCACCATGTAACGTATAACGTTATATAGTATTAAGTTATAACGTATAACTTTATATAGAATTACGTTATGACGTATAACGTTATATAGTATTAAGTCATAACGTATAACGTTATATAGAATTACGTTATAACGTTATATAGTATCACCATATAACGTATAACGTTATATAGTATTACGTTATAACGTATAACGTTATATAGTACTACGTTATAACGTATAACGTTATACAGTATTACGTTATAACGTATAACGTTATATAGTATTACGTTATAACGTATAACGTTATATAGTATTACGTTATAACGTATAACGTTATATAGTATTACGTTATAATGTGTAGCGCTATATAGTATTACGTTATAACGTATAACGTTATATAGTATTACGTTATAACGTATAACGTTATATAGTATTACGTTATAACATATAACGTTATATAGTATTACGTTATAACGTTATATAGTATCACCATATAACGTATAACGTTATATAGTATTACGTTATAACGTATAACGTTATATAGTATTACGTTATGACGTATAACGTTATATAGTATTACGCTATAACGTATAACATTTTATAGTATTACGCTATAACGTATAACGGTATATAGTATCACCATGTAACGTATAACGCTATATAGTATTACGTTATAACGTATAACGTTATACAGTATTACGTTATAACGTATAAAGTTATATAGTATTACGTTATAACGTATAACTTTATGTAGTATTACGTTATAACGTATAACGTTATATAGTATTACCATATAACGTATAACGTTATATAGTATTACGTTATAACGTATAACGTTATATAGTATTACGTTGTGACGTATAACGTTATATAGTATTACGTTATAACGTATAACGTTATATAGTATTATGTTGTGACGTATGACGTTATATAGTATTACGTTATGACGTATAACGTTATATAGTATTACGTTATAACTTATAACGTTATATAGTATTACGTTATAACGTATAACGTTATATAGAATTACGTTATAACGTTATATAGTATCACCATATAACGTATAACGTTATATAGTATTACGTTATAACGTATAACGTTATATAGTATTACGTTATGACGTATAACGTTATATAGTATTACGTTATAACGTATAACATTATATAGTATTACGCTATAACGTATAACGATATATAGTATCACCATGTAACGTATAACGTTATATAGTATTAAGTTATAACGTATAACTTTATATAGAATTACGTTATGACGTATAACGTTATATAGTATTACGTTATAACGTATAACGTTATATAGTATTACGTTATAACGTATAACGTTATATAGTATTACGTTATAACGTATAACATTATATAGTATTACGCTATAACGTATAACGATATATAGTATCACCATGTAACGTATAACGTTATATAGTATTAAGTTATAACGTATAACTTTATATAGAATTACGTTATGACGTATAACGTTATATAGTATTAAGTCATAACGTATAACGTTATATAGAATTACGTTATAACGTTATATAGTATCACCATATAACGTATAACGTTATATAGTATTACGTTATAACGTATAACGTTATATAGTACTACGTTATAACGTATAACGTTATACAGTATTACGTTATAACGTATAACGTTATATAGTATTACGTTATAACGTATAACGTTATATAGTATTACGTTATAACGTATAACGTTATATAGTATTACGTTATAACGTGTAGCGCTATATAGTATTACGTTATAACGTATAACGTTCTATAGTATTACGTTATAACGTATAACGTTATATAGTATTACGTTATAACATATAACGTTATATAGTATTACGTTATACCGTATAACATTTTATAGTATTACGTTATAACGTATAACGTAATATAGTATCACCATGTAACGTATAACGTTATATAGTATTACGTTATAACGTATAACGTTATATAGTATTACGTTATAACGTATAACGTTATATAGTATTACGTTATATCGTATAACGTTATATAGTATTACGTTATAACGTATAACGTTATATAGTATTAAGTTATAACGTATAACGTTATATAGTATTATTACGCTATAACGTATAACGATATATTGTATCGCCATGTAACGTATAACGTTATATAGTATTAAGTTATAACGTATAACTTTATATAGTATTACGTTATAACGTATAACGTTATATAGTATTAAGTTATAACGTATAACGTTATATAGTATTACGTTATAACGTTATATAGTATCACCATATAACGTATAACGTTATATAGTATTACGTTATAACGTATAACGTTATATAGTATTACGTTATGATGTAGAACGTTATATAGTATTACCATATAACGTATAACGTTATATACTATTACGTTATAACGTATAACGTAATATAGTATCACCATGTAACGTATAACGTTATATAGTATTACGTTATAACGTATAACGTTATATAGTATTACGTTATAACGTATAACTTTATATAGTATTACGTTATAACGTATAACGTTATATAGTATTACGATATAACGTTATATAGTATCACCATATAACGTATAACGTTATATAGTATTACGTTATATCGTATAACGTTATATAGTATTACGTTATAACGTATAACGTTATACAGTATTACGTTATAACGTATAACGTTATATAGTATTACGTTATAACGTATAACTTTATGTAGTATTACGTTATAACGTATAACGTTATATAGTATTACCATATAACGTATAACGTTATATAGTATTACGTTATAACGTATAACGTTATATAGTATTACGTTGTGACGTATAACGTTATATAGTATTACGTTATAACGTATAACGTTATATAGTATTACGTTGTGACGTATAACGTTATATAGTATTACGTTATAACGTATAACGTTATATAGTATTATGTTGTGACGTATAACGTTATATAGTATTACGTTATGACGTATAACGTTATATAGTATTACGTTATAACTTATAACGTTATATAGTATTACGTTATAACGTATAACGTTATATAGTATTACGTTATAACGTTATTTAGTATCACCATATAACGTATAACGTTATATAGTATTACGTTATAACGTATAACGTTATATAGTATTACGTTGTGACGTATAACGTTATATAGTATTACGTTATAACGTATAACGTTATATAGTATTACGTTGTGACGTATAACGTTATATAGTATTACGTTATAACGTATAACGTTATATAGTATTACGTTATAACGTATAACGTTATACAGTATTACGTTATAACGTATAACGTTATATAGTATTAAGTTATAACGTATAACGTTATATAGTATTACGTTATAACGTTATATAGTATCACCATATAACGTGTAACGTTATATAGTATTACGTCATAACGTATAACGTTATATAGTACTACGTTATAACGTATAACGTTATATAGTATTACGTTATAACGTATAACGTTATATAGTATTACGTTATAACGTATAACGTTATATAGTATTACGTTATAACGTATAACGTTATATAGTATTACGTTATAACGTGTAGCGCTATATAGTATTACGTTATAACGTATAACGTTATATAGTATTACGTTATAACGTATAACGTTATATAGTATTACGTTATAACATATAACGTTATATAGTATTACGTTATACCGTATAACATTTTATAGTATTACGTTATAGCGTATAACGTAATATAGTATCACCATGTAACGTATAACGTTATATAGTATTACGTTATAACGTATAACGTTATATAGAATTACGTTATAACGTTATATAGTATCACCATATAACGTATAACGTTATATAGTATTACGTTATAACGTATAACGTTATATAGTATTACGTTATGACGTATAACGTTATATAGTATTACGTTAAAACGTATAACATTATATAGTATTACGCTATAACGTATAACGATATATAGTATCACCATGTAACGTATAACGTTATATAGTATTAAGTTATAACGTATAACTTTATATAGAGTTACGTTATGACGTATAACGTTATATAGTATTACGTTATAACGTATAACGTTATATAGTATTACGTTATAACGTATAACGTTATATAGTATTACGTTATAACGTTATATAGTATCACCATATAACGTATAACGTTATATAGTATTACGTTATAACGTATAACGTTATATAGTATTACGTTATGACGTATAACGTTATATAGTATTACGTTATAACGTATAACATTATATAGTATTACGCTATAACGTATAACGATATATAGTATCACCATGTAACGTATAACGTTATATAGTATTAAGTTATAACGTATAACTTTATATAGAATTACGTTATGACGTATAACGTTATATAGTATTAAGTCATAACGTATAACGTTATATAGAATTACGTTATAACGTTATATAGTATCACCATATAACGTATAACGTTATATAGTATTACGTTATAACGTATAACGTTATATAGTACTACGTTATAACGTATAACGTTATACAGTATTACGTTATAACGTATAACGTTATATAGTATTACGTTATAACGTATAACGTTATATAGTATTACGTTATAACGTATAACGTTATATAGTATTACGTTATAACGTGTAGCGCTATATAGTATTACGTTATAACGTAAACGTTATATAGTATTACGTTATAACGTATAACGTTATATAGTATTACGTTATAACATATAACGTTATATAGTATTACGTTATACCGTATAACATTTTATAGTATTACGTTATAACGTATAACGTAATATAGTATCACCATGTAACGTATAACGTTATATAGTATTACGTTATAACGTATAACGTTATATAGTATTACGTTATAACGTATAACGTTATATAGTATTACGTTATATCGTATAACGTTATATAGTATTACGTTATAACGTATAACGTTATATAGTATTACGATATAACGTTATATAGTATCACCATATAACGTATAACGTTATATAGTATTACGTTATATCGTATAACGTTATATAGTATTACGTTATAACGTATAACGTTATACAGTATTACGTTATAACGTATAACGTTATATAGTATTACGTTATAACGTATAACTTTATGTAGTATTACGTTATAACGTATAACGTTATATAGTATTACCATATAACGTATAACGTTATATAGTATTACGTTATAACGTATAACGTTATATAGTATTACGTTGTGACGTATAACGTTATATAGTATTACGTTATAACGTATAACGTTATATAGTATTACGTTGTGACGTATAACGTTATATAGTATTACGTTATAACGTATAACGTTATATAGTATTATGTTGTGACGTATAACGTTATATAGTATTACGTTATGACGTATAACGTTATATAGTATTACGTTATAACTTATAACGTTATATAGTATTACGTTATAACGTATAACGTTATATAGTATTACGTTATAACGTTATTTAGTATCACCATATAACGTATAACGTTATATAGTATTACGTTATAACGTATAACGTTATATAGTATTACGTTGTGACGTATAACGTTATATAGTATTACGTTATAACGTATAACGTTATATAGTATTACGTTGTGACGTATAACGTTATATAGTATTACGTTATAACGTATAACTTTATGTAGTATTACGTTATAACGTATAACGTTATATAGTATTACCATATAACGTATAACGTTATACAGTATTACGTTATAACGTATAACGTTATATAGTATTACGTTATAACGTATAACTTTATGTAGTATTACGTTATAACGTATAACGTTATATAGTATTACCATATAACGTATAACGTTATATAGTATTACGTTATAACGTATAACGTTATATAGTATTACGTTGTGACGTATAACGTTATATATTATTACGTTATAACGTATAACGTTATATAGTTTTACGTTGTGACGTATAACGTTATATAGTATTACGTTATGACGTATAACGTTATATAGTATTACGTTATAACGTATAACGTTATATAGTATTACGTTATAACGTTATATAGTATCACCATATAACGTATAACGTTATATAGTATTACGTAATAACGTATAACGTTATATAGTATTACGTTATGACGTATAACGTTATATAGTATTACGCTATAACGTATAACATTTTATAGTATTACGCTATAACGTATAACGGTATATAGTATCACCATGTAACGTATAACGCTATATAGTATTACGTTATAACGTATAACGTTATACAGTATTACGTTATAACGTATAAATTTATATAGTATTACGTTATAACGTATAACTTTATGTAGTATTACGTTATAACGTATAACGTTATATAGTATTACCATATAACGTATAACGTTATATAGTATTACGTTATAACGTATAACGTTATATAGTATTACGTTGTGACGTATAACGTTATATAGTATTACGTTATAACGTATAACGTTATATAGTATTATGTTGTGACGTATGACGTTATATAGTATTACGTTATGACGTATATCGTTATATAGTATTACGTTATAACTTATAACGTTATATAGTATTACGTTATAACGTATAACGTTATATAGAATTACGTTATAACGTTATATAGTATCACCATATAACGTATAACGTTATATAGTATTACGTTATAACGTATAACGTTATATAGTATTACGTTATGACGTATAACGTTATATAGTATTACGTTATAACGTATAACATTATATAGTATTACGCTATAACGTATAACGATATATAGTATCACCATGTAACGTATAACGTTATATAGTATTAAGTTATAACGTATAACTTTATATAGAATTACGTTATGACGTATAACGTTATATAGTATTAAGTTATAACGTATAACGTTATATAGTATTACGTTATAACGTTATATAGTATCACCATATAACGTATAACGTTATATAGTATTACGTCATAACGTATAACGTTATATAGTACTACGTTATAACGTATAACGTTATATAGTATTACGTTATAACGTATAACGTTATATAGTATTACGTTATAACGTATAACGTTATATAGTATTACGTTATAACGTATAACGTTATATAGTATTACGTTATAACGTATAACGTTATATAGTATTACGTTGTAACGTATAACGTTATATAGTATTACGTTATATCGTATAACGTTATATAGTATTACGTTATAACGTATAACGTTATATAGTATTAAGTTATAACGTATAACGTTATATAGTATTACGCTATAACGTATAACGATATATAGTATCGCCATGTAACGTATAACGTTATATAGTATTTAGTTATAACGTATAACTTTATATAGTATTACGTTATAACGTATAACGTTATATAGTATTAAGTTATAACGTATAACGTTATATAGTATTACGTTATAACGTTATATAGTATCACCATATAGCGTATAACGTTATATAGTATTACGTTATAACGTATAACGTAATATAGTATCACCATGTAACGTATAACGTTATATAGTATTACGTTATAACGTATAACGTTATATAGTATTACGTTATAACGTTATATAGTATCACCATATAACGTATAACGTTATATAGTATTACGTTATAACGTATAACGTTATATAGTATTACGTTATAACGTATAACGTTATATAGTATTACCACATAACGTATAACGTTATTTACTATTACGTTATAACGTATATCGTTATATAGTATCACCATGTAACGTATAACGCTATATAGTATTACGTTATAACGTATAACGTTATACAGTATTACGTTATAACGTATAACGTTATATAGTATTACGTTATAACGTATAACGTTATATAGTATTACGTTATAACGTTATATAGTATCACCATATAACGTACAACGTTATATAGTATTACGTTATAACGTATAACATTATATAGTATTACGTTATGACGTATAACGTTATATAGTATTAAGTTATAACGTATAACGTTATATAGTATTACGTTATAACGTTATATAGTATCACCATATAGCGTATAACGTTATATAGTATTACGTTATAACGTATAACGTTATATAGTATCACCATGTAACGTATAACGCTATATAGTATTACGTTATAACGTATAACGTTATACAGTATTACGTTATAACGTATAACGTTATATAGTATTACGTTATAACGTATAACGTTATACAGTATTACGTTATAACGTATAACGTTATATAGTATTACGTTATAACGTATAACTTTATGTAGTATTACGTTATAACGTATAACGTTATATAGTATTACCATATAACGTATAACGTTATATAGTATTACGTTATAACGTATAACGTTATATAGTATTACGTTGTGACGTATAACGTTATATAGTATTACGTTATAACGTATAACGTTATATAGTTTTACGTTATATCGTATAACGTTATATAGTATTACGTTATAACGTATAACGTTATATAGTATTAAGTTATAACGTATAACGTTATATAGTATTACGCTATAACGTATAACGATATATAGTATCGCCATGTAACGTATAACGTTATATAGTATTTAGTTATAACGTATAACTTTATATAGTATTACGTTATAACGTATAACGTTATATAGTATTAAGTTATAACGTATAACGTTATATAGTATTACGTTATAACGTTATATAGTATCACCATATAGCGTATAACGTTATATAGTATTACGTTATAACGTATAACGTAATATAGTATCACCATGTAACGTATAACGTTATATAGTATTACGTTATAACGTATAACGTTATATAGTATTACGTTATAACGTTATATAGTATCACCATATAACGTATAACGTTATATAGTATTACGTTATAACGTATAACGTTATATAGTATTACGTTATAACGTATAACGTTATATAGTATTACCACATAACGTATAACGTTATTTACTATTACGTTATAACGTATAACGTTATATAGTATCACCATGTAACGTATAACGCTATATAGTATTACGTTATAACGTATAACGTTATACAGTATTACGTTATAACGTATAACGTTATATAGTATTACGTTATAACGTATAACGTTATATAGTATTACGTTATAACGTTATATAGTATCACCATATAACGTACAACGTTATATAGTATTACGTTATAACGTATAACATTATATAGTATTACGTTATGACGTATAACGTTATAAAGTATTACCATATAACGTATAACGTTATATAGTATTACGTTATAACGTATAACGTTATACAGTATTACGTTATAACGTATAACGTTATATAGTATTACGTTATAACGTATAACTTTATGTAGTATTACGTTATAACGTATAACGTTATATAGTATTACCATATAACGTATAACGTTATATAGTATTACGTTATAACGTATAACGTTATATAGTATTACGTTGTGACGTATAACGTTATATAGTATTACGTTATAACGTATAACGTTATATAGTTTTACGTTGTGACGTATAACGTTATATAGTATTACGTTATGACGTATAACGTTATATAGTATTACGTTATAACGTATAACGTTATATAGTATTACGTTATGACGTATAACGTTATATAGTATTACGTTATAACTTATAACGTTATATAGTATTACGTTATAACGTATAACGTTATATAGTATTACGTTATAACGTTATATAGTATCACCATATAACGTATAACGTTATATAGTATTACGTTATAACGTATAACGTTATATAGTATTACGTTATGACGTATAACGTTATATAGTATTACGTTATAACGTATAACATTATATAGTATTAAGCTATAACGTATAACGATATATAGTATCACCATGTAACGTATAACGTTATATAGTATTATGTTATAACGTATAACTTTATATAGAATTACGTTATGACGTATAACGTTATATAGTATTAAGTCATAACGTATAACGTTATATAGAATTACGTTATAACGTTATATAGTATCACCATATAACGTATAACGTTATATAGTATTACGTTATAACGTATAACGTTATATAGTACTACGTTATAACGTATAACGTTATACAGTATTACGTTATAACGTATAACGTTATATAGTATTACGTTATAACGTATAACGTTATATAGTATTACGTTATAACGTATAACGTTATATAGTATTACGTTATAACGTGTAGCGCTATATAGTATTACGTTATAACGTATAACGTTATATAGTATTACGTTATAACGTATAACGTTATATAGTATTACGTTATAACATATAACGTTATATAGTATTACGTTATACCGTATAACATTTTATAGTATTACGTTATAACGTATAACGTAATATAGTATCACCATGTAACGTATAACGTTATATAGTATTACGTTATAACGTATAACGTTATATAGTATTACGTTATAACGTATAACGTTATATAGTATTACGTTATATCGTATAACGTTATATAGTATTACGTTATAACGTATAACGTTATATAGTATTAAGTTATAACGTATAACGTTATATAGTATTACGCTATAACGTATAACGATATATTGTATCGCCATATAACGTATAACGTTATATAGTATTAAGTTATAACGTATAACTTTATATAGTATTACGTTATAACGTATAACGTTATATAGTATTAAGTTATAACGTATAACGTTATATAGTATTACGTTATAACGTTATATAGTATCACCATATAACGTATAACGTTATATAGTATTACGTTATAACGTATAACGTTATATAGTATTACGTTATGATGTAGAACGTTATATAGTATTACCATTACGTTATAACGTATAACGTTATATAGTATTACGTTATAACGTATAACTTTATATAGTATTACGTTATAACGTATAACGTTATATAGTATTACGATATAACGTTATATAGTATCACCATATAACGTATAACGTTATATAGTATTACGTTATATCGTATAACGTTATATAGTATTACGTTATAACGTATAACGTTATACAGTATTACGTTATAACGTATAACGTTATATAGTATTACGTTATAACGTATAACTTTATGTAGTATTACGTTATAACGTATAACGTTATATAGTATTACCATATAACGTATAACGTTATATAGTATTACGTTATAACGTATAACGTTATATAGTATTACGTTGTGACGTATAACGTTATATAGTATTACGTTATAACGTATAACGTTATATAGTATTACGTTGTGACGTATAACGTTATATAGTATTACGTTATAACGTATAACGTTATATAGTATTATGTTGTGACGTATGACGTTATATAGTATTACGTTATGACGTATAACGTTATATAGTATTACGTTATAACGTTATATAGTATCACCATATAGCGTATAACGTTATATAGTATTACGTTATAACGTATAACGTAATATAGTATCACCATGTAACGTATAACGTTATATAGTATTACGTTATAACGTATAACGTTATATAGTATTACGTTATAACGTTATATAGTATCACCATATAACGTATAACGTTATATAGTATTACGTTATAACGTATAACGTTATATAGTATTACGTTATAACGTATAACGTTATATAGTATTACCACATAACGTATAACGTTATTTACTATTACGTTATAACGTATATCGTTATATAGTATCACCATGTAACGTATAACGCTATATAGTATTACGTTATAACGTATAACGTTATACAGTATTACGTTATAACGTATAACGTTATATAGTATTACGTTATAACGTATAACGTTATATAGTATTACGTTATAACGTTATATAGTATCACCATATAACGTACAACGTTATATAGTATTACGTTATAACGTATAACATTATATAGTATTACGTTATGACGTATAACGTTATATAGTATTAAGTTATAACGTATAACGTTATATAGTATTACGTTATAACGTTATATAGTATCACCATATAGCGTATAACGTTATATAGTATTACGTTATAACGTATAACGTTATATAGTATCACCATGTAACGTATAACGCTATATAGTATTACGTTATAACGTATAACGTTATACAGTATTACGTTATAACGTATAACGTTATATAGTATTACGTTATAACGTATAACGTTATACAGTATTACGTTATAACGTATAACGTTATATAGTATTACGTTATAACGTATAACTTTATGTAGTATTACGTTATAACGTATAACGTTATATAGTATTACCATATAACGTATAACGTTATATAGTATTACGTTATAACGTATAACGTTATATAGTATTACGTTGTGACGTATAACGTTATATAGTATTACGTTATAACGTATAACGTTATATAGTTTTACGTTATATCGTATAACGTTATATAGTATTACGTTATAACGTATAACGTTATATAGTATTAAGTTATAACGTATAACGTTATATAGTATTACGCTATAACGTATAACGATATATAGTATCGCCATGTAACGTATAACGTTATATAGTATTTAGTTATAACGTATAACTTTATATAGTATTACGTTATAACGTATAACGTTATATAGTATTAAGTTATAACGTATAACGTTATATAGTATTACGTTATAACGTTATATAGTATCACCATATAGCGTATAACGTTATATAGTATTACGTTATAACGTATAACGTAATATAGTATCACCATGTAACGTATAACGTTATATAGTATTACGTTATAACGTATAACGTTATATAGTATTACGTTATAACGTTATATAGTATCACCATATAACGTATAACGTTATATAGTATTACGTTATAACGTATAACGTTATATAGTATTACGTTATAACGTATAACGTTATATAGTATTACCACATAACGTATAACGTTATTTACTATTACGTTATAACGTATAACGTTATATAGTATCACCATGTAACGTATAACGCTATATAGTATTACGTTATAACGTATAACGTTATACAGTATTACGTTATAACGTATAACGTTATATAGTATTACGTTATAACGTATAACGTTATATAGTATTACGTTATAACGTTATATAGTATCACCATATAACGTACAACGTTATATAGTATTACGTTATAACGTATAACATTATATAGTATTACGTTATGACGTATAACGTTATAAAGTATTACCATATAACGTATAACGTTATATAGTATTACGTTATAACGTATAACGTTATACAGTATTACGTTATAACGTATAACGTTATATAGTATTACGTTATAACGTATAACTTTATGTAGTATTACGTTATAACGTATAACGTTATATATTATTACCATATAACGTATAACGTTATATAGTATTACGTTATAACGTATAACGTTATATAGTATTACGTTGTGACGTATAACGTTATATAGTATTACGTTATAACGTATAACGTTATATAGTTTTACGTTGTGACGTATAACGTTATATAGTATTACGTTATGACGTATAACGTTATATAGTATTACGTTATAACGTATAACGTTATATAGTATTACGTTATGACGTATAACGTTATATAGTATTACGTTATAACTTATAACGTTATATAGTATTACGTTATAACGTATAACGTTATATAGTATTACGTTATAACGTTATATAGTATCACCATATAACGTATAACGTTATATAGTATTACGTTATAACGTATAACGTTATATAGTATTACGTTATGACGTATAACGTTATATAGTATTACGTTATAACGTATAACATTATATAGTATTACGCTATAACGTATAACGATATATAGTATCACCATGTAACGTATAACGTTATATAGTATTATGTTATAACGTATAACTTTATATAGAATTACGTTATGACGTATAACGTTATATAGTATTAAGTCATAACGTATAACGTTATATAGAATTACGTTATAACGTTATATAGTATCACCATATAACGTATAACGTTATATAGTATTACGTTATAACGTATAACGTTATATAGTACTACGTTATAACGTATAACGTTATACAGTATTACGTTATAACGTATAACGTTATATAGTATTACGTTATAACGTATAACGTTATATAGTATTACGTTATAACGTATAACGTTATATAGTATTACGTTATAACGTGTAGCGCTATATAGTATTACGTTATAACGTATAACGTTATATAGTATTACGTTATAACGTATAACGTTATATAGTATTACGTTATAACATATAACGTTATATAGTATTACGTTATACCGTATAACATTTTATAGTATTACGTTATAACGTATAACGTAATATAGTATCACCATGTAACGTATAACGTTATATAGTATTACGTTATAACGTATAACGTTATATAGTATTACGTTATAACGTATAACGTTATATAGTATTACGTTATATCGTATAACGTTATATAGTATTACGTTATAACGTATAACGTTATATAGTATTAAGTTATAACGTATAACGTTATATAGTATTACGCTATAACGTATAACGATATATTGTATCGCCATATAACGTATAACGTTATATAGTATTAAGTTATAACGTATAACTTTATATAGTATTACGTTATAACGTATAACGTTATATAGTATTAAGTTATAACGTATAACGTTATATAGTATTACGTTATAACGTTATATAGTATCACCATATAACGTATAACGTTATATAGTATTACGTTATAACGTATAACGTTATATAGTATTACGTTATGATGTAGAACGTTATATAGTATTACCATTACGTTATAACGTATAACGTTATATAGTATTACGTTATAACGTATAACTTTATATAGTATTACGTTATAACGTATAACGTTATATAGTATTACGATATAACGTTATATAGTATCACCATATAACGTATAACGTTATATAGTATTACGTTATATCGTATAACGTTATATAGTATTACGTTATAACGTATAACGTTATACAGTATTACGTTATAACGTATAACGTTATATAGTATTACGTTATAACGTATAACTTTATGTAGTATTACGTTATAACGTATAACGTTATATAGTATTACCATATAACGTATAACGTTATATAGTATTACGTTATAACGTATAACGTTATATAGTATTACGTTGTGACGTATAACGTTATATAGTATTACGTTATAACGTATAACGTTATATAGTATTACGTTGTGACGTATAACGTTATATAGTATTACGTTATAACGTATAACGTTATATAGTATTATGTTGTGACGTATGACGTTATATAGTATTACGTTATGACGTATAACGTTATATAGTATTACGTTATAACTTATAACGTTATATAGTATTACGTTATAACGTATAACGTTATATAGTATTACGTTATAACGTTATTTAGTATCACCATATAACGTATAACGTTATATAGTATTACGTTATAACGTATAACGTTATATAGTATTACGTTGTGACGTATAACGTTATATAGTATTACGTTATAACGTATAACGTTATATAGTATTACGTTGTGACGTATAACGTTATATAGTATTACGTTATAACGTATAACGTTATATAGTATTATGTTGTGACGTATAACGTTATATAGTATTACGTTATAACGTATAACATTATATAGTATTACGCTATAACGTATAACGATATATAGTATCACCATGTAACGTATAACGTTATATAGTATTAAGTTATAACGTATAACTTTATATAGAATTACGTTATGACGTATAACGTTATATAGTATTAAGTTATAACGTATAACGTTATATAGTATTAAGTTATAACGTATAACGTTATATAGTATTACGTTATAACGTTATATAGTATCACCATATAACGTATAACGTTATATAGTATTACCATATAACGTATAACGTTATATACTATTACGTTATAACGTATAACGTAATATAGTATCACCATGTAACGTATAACGTTATATAGTATTACGTTATAACGTATAACGTTATATAGTATTACGTTATAACGTATAACGTGATATAGTATTACGTTATAACGTATAACGTTATACAGTATTACGTTATAACGTATAACGTTATATAGTATTACGTTATATCGTATAACGTTATATAGTATTACGTTATAACGTATAACGTTATATAGTATGACGCTATAACGTATAACGTTATATAGTATTACGTTATAACGAATAACGTTATATAGTATTAAGTTATAACGTATAACTTTATATAGTATTAAGTTATAACGTATAAAGTTATATAGTATTACGTTATATCGTATAACGTTATATAGTATTACGTTATAACGTATAACGTTATATAGTATTACGTTATAAGGTATAACGTTATATAGTATTACCATATAACGTATAACGTTATATACTATTACGTTATAACGTATAACGTAATATAGTATCACCATGTAACCTATAACGTTATATAGTATTACGTTATAACGTATAACGTTATATAGTATTACGTTATAACGTATAACTTTATATAGTATTACGTTATAACGTTATATAGTATCACCATATAACGTATAACGTTATATAGTATTACGTTATAACGTATAACGTTATATAGTATTACGTTATGACGTATAACGTTATATAGTATTACCATATAACGTATAACGTTATTTACTATTACGTTATAACGTATAACGTTATATAGTATCACCATGTAACGTATAACGCTATATAGTATTACGTTATGACGTATAACGTTATATAGTATTACGTTATAACGTATAACATTATATAGTATTACGGTATAACGTATAACGTTATATAGCATTACGTTATGACGTATAACGTTATATAGTATTACGTTATATCGTATAACGTTATATAGTATTACGTTATAACGTATAACGTTATACAGTATTACGTTATAACGTATAACGTTATATAGCATTACGTTATAACGTATAACTTTATGTAGTATTACGTTATAACGTATAACGTTATATAGTATTACCATATAACGTATAACGTTATATAGTATTACGTTATAACGTATAACGTTATATAGTATTACGTTGTGACGTATAACGTTATATAGTATTACGTTATAACGTATAACGTTATATAGTTTTACGTTGTGACGTATAACGTTATATAGTATTACGTTATGACGTATAACGATATATAGTATTACGTTATAACGTATAACGTTATATAGTATTACGTTATAACGTTATATAGTATCACCATATAACGTATAACGTTATATAGTATTACGTTATAACGTATAACGTTATATAGTATTACGTTATGACGTATAACGTTATATAGTATTACCATATAACGTATAACGTTATTTACTATTACGTTATAACGTATAACGTTATATAGTATCACCATGTAACGTATAACGCTATATAGTATTACGTTATGACGTATAACGTTATATAGTATTACGTTATAACGTATAACATTATATAGTATTACGGTATAACGTATAACGTTATATAGCATTACGTTATGACGTATAACGTTATATAGTATTACGTTATATCGTATAACGTTATATAGTATTACGTTATAACGTATAACGTTATACAGTATTACGTTATAACGTATAACGTTATATAGCATTACGTTATAACGTATAACTTTATGTAGTATTACGTTATAACGTATAACGTTATATAGTATTACCATATAACGTATAACGTTATATAGTATTACGTTATAACGTATAACGTTATATAGTATTACGTTATAACGTATAACATTATATAGTATTACGTTATGACGTATAACGTTATAAAGTATTACCATATAACGTATAACGTTATATAGTATTACGTTATAACGTATAACGTTATATAGTATTACGTTATAACGTATAACTTTATATAGTATTACGTTATAACGCTATATAGTATCACCATATAACGTATAACGTTATATAGTATTACGTTATAACGTATAACGTTATATAGTATTACGTTATAACGTATAACTTTATATAGTATTACGTTATAACGTTATATAGTATCACCATATAACGTATAACGTTATATAGTATTACGTTATAACGTATAACGTTATATAGTATTACGTTATGACGTATAACGTTATATAGTATTACCATATAACGTATAACGTTATTTACTATTACGTTATAACGTATAACGTTATATAGTATCACCATATAACGTATAACGTTATATAGTATTACGTTATAACGTATAACGTTATATAGTATTACGTTGTGACGTATAACGTTATATAGTATTACGTTATAACGTATAACGTTATATAGTATTACGTTGTGACGTATAACGTTATATAGTATTACGTTATAACGTATAACGTTATATAGTATTATGTTGTGACGTATAACGTTATATAGTATTACGTTATAACGTATAACATTATATAGTATTACGCTATAACGTATAACGATATATAGTATCACCATGTAACGTATAACGTTATATAGTACTAAGTTATAACGTATAACTTTATATAGAATTACGTTATGAGGTATAACGTTATATAGTATTAAGTTATAACGTATAACGTTATATAGTATTACGTTATAACGTTATATAGTATCACCATATAACGTATAACGTTATATAGTATTACGTTATAACGTATAACGTTATATAGTACTACGTTATAACGTATAACGTTATATAGTATTACGTTATAACGTATAACGTTATATAGTATTACGTTATAACGTATAACGTTATATAGTATTACGTTATAACGTATAACGTTATATAGTATTACGTTATAACGTGTAGCGCTATATAGTATTACGTTATAACGTATAACGTTATATAGTATTACGTTATAACGTATAACGTTATATAGTATTACGTTATAACATATAACGTTATATAGTATTACGTTATACCGTATAACAGTTTATAGTATTACGTTATAACGTATAACGTAATATAGTATCACCATGTAACGTATAACGTTATATAGTATTAAGTTATAACGTATAACTTTATATAGAATTACGTTATGAGGTATAACGTTATATAGTATTAAGTTATAACGTATAACGTTATATAGTATTACGTTATAACGTATAACGTTATATAGTATTACGTTATAACGTATAACGTTATATAGTACTACGTTATAACGTATAACGTTATATAGTATTACGTTATAACGTATAACGTTATATAGTATTACGTTATAACGTATAACGTTATATAGTATTACGTTATAACGTATAACGTTATATAGTATTACGTTATAACGTGTAGCGCTATATAGTATTACTTTATAACGTATAACGTTATATAGTATTACGTTATAACGTATAACGTTATATAGTATTACGTTATAACATATAACGTTATATAGTATTACGTTATACCGTATAACATTTTATAGTATTACGTTATAACGTATAACGTAATATAGTATCACCATGTAACGTATAACGTTATATAGTATTACGTTATAACGTATAACGTTATATAGTATTACGTTATAACGTATAACGTTATATAGTATTACGTTACATCGTATAACGTTATATAGTATTACGTTATAATGTATAACGTTATATAGTATTAAGTTATAACGTATAACGTTATATAGTATTACGCTATAACGTATAACGATTTATAGTATCGCCATGTAACGTATAACGTTATATAGTATTAAGTTATAACGTATAACTTTATATAGTATTACGTTATAACGTATAACGTTATATAGTATTAAGTTATAACGTATAACGTTATATAGTATTACGCTATAACGTTATATAGTATCACCATATAACGTATAACGTTATATAGTATTACGTTATAACGTATAACGTTATATAGTATTACGTTATGATGTAGAACGTTATATAGTATTACCATATAACGTATAACGTTATATACTATTACGTTATAACGTATAACGTAATATAGTATCACCATGTAACGTATAACGTTATATAGTATTACGTTATAACGTATAACGTTATATAGTATTACGTTATAACGTATAACGTTATATAGTATTACGGTATAACGTATAACGTTATATAGCATTACGTTATAACGTATAACGTTATATAGTATTAAGTTATAACGTATAACGCTATATAGTATTACGTTATATCGTATAACGTTATATAGTATTACGTTATAACGTATAACGTTATATAGTATTACGTTATAACTTATAACGTTATATAGTATTACGCTATAACGTATAACGTTATATGGTATTACGTTATAACGAATAACGTTATATAGTATTAAGTTATAACGTATAACTTTATATAGTATTAAGTTATAACGTATAACGTTATATAGTATTACGTTATATCGTATAACGTTATATAGTATTACGTTATAACGTATAACGTTATATAGTATTACATTATGACGTATAACGTTATATAGTATTACCATATAACGTATAACGTTATTTACTATTACGTTATAACGTATAACGTTATATAGTATCACCATGTAACGTATAACGCTATATAGTATTACGTTATGACGTATAACGTTATATAGTATTACGTTATAACGTATAACATTATATAGTATTACGGTATAACGTATAACGTTATATAGCATTACGTTATGACGTATAACGTTATATAGTATTACGTTATATCGTATAACGTTATATAGTATTACGTTATAACGTATAACGTTATACAGTATTACGTTATAACGTATAACGTTATATAGTATTACGTTATAACGTATAACTTTATGTAGTATTACGTTATAACGTATAACGTTATATAGTATTACCATATAACGTATAACGTTATATAGTATTACGTTATAACGTATAACGTTATATAGTATTACGTTATAACGTATAACGTTATATAGTTTTACGTTGTGACGTATAACGTTATATAGTATTACGTTATGACGTATAACGTTATATAGTATTACGTTATAACGTATAACGTTATATAGTATTACGCTATAACGTATAACGGTATATAGTATCACCATGTAACGTTAAACGTTATATAGTATTAAGTTATAACGTATAACGTTATATAGTATTACGTTATAACGTATAACGTTATATAGTATTACGTTATAACGTATAACATTATATAGTATTACGTTATAACGTATAACGTTATAAAGTATTACCATATAACGTATAACGTTATATAGTATTACGTTATAACGTTATAATAGTATCACCATATAACGTATAACGTTATATAGTATTACGTTATAACGTATAACGTTATATAGTATTACGTTATGACGTATAACGTTATATAGTATTACCATATAACGTATAACGTTATATAGTATTACGTTATGACGTATAACGTTATAAAGTATTACCATATAACGTATAACGTTATATAGTATTACGTTATAACGTATAACGTTATAGTATTACGTTATAACGTATAACTTTATATAGTATTACGTTATAACGCTATATAGTATCACCATATAACGTATAACGTTATATAGTATTACGTTAACGTATAACGTTATATAGTATTACGTTATAACGTATAACTTTATATAGTATTACGTTATAACGTTATATAGTATCACCATATAACGTATAACGTTATATAGTATTACGTTATAACGTATAACGTTATATAGTATTACGTTATGACGTATAACGTTATATAGTATTACCATATAACGTATAACGTTATTTACTATTACGTATAACGTATAACGTT